>NW_015971226.1:0-66745 GCF_000769745.1 Penicillium expansum
AGGATTACTACTAGGAATTAAACCTCTAGTCCCTTATAATAGAGTAGCTATACTAAGTTAGATTTATGGTTTCTAGGCTAAAGTAGGATCTACTTAGTATACTACTACTATTATAAGACTAGATATTATAAAAGTAACCTTTAAAGTAGCTAAATTCCTAATAAATCCTGGTCCTAAATATATTAATACTATAGATTAGATTATCTAATACCTATATAAAACTAGGTTTTAGGCTATTAAGTATAAAATCAGAAACTATATAATAACTGAAATAGGCCTTACTATTATAGCGAAATCTATTAAATTTATAAGTAACGCTTCGTTCGGAGATAACCACAATAGAAAGAGTTCTAAAGGTTACCTCTGTAAGCTATACAGAGGCCCTATAGACTAAAAGGCAATAAAATAAAAGACTATTACTATATCTACTATAGAAGCAGAACTCCTTATATTAGTAGAAGTAGGTAAAACCGTCTAGTAATAGCGCTAAGTCCTTAAATCCTTAGGTTTTAAACCTAACTATCTACTCTCTATAATATACAATAACTAGTAAACCGTCGATTTATTAATAAAGGAGGGAGCGGCGATATATACGAAGCTATAATATATAGATATTAACCGATACTAGATAAAATAGGAGGTTAGTAAAGGTTAAGTCTATATTAATTAGATTCTAACTGCCGATATACCGGCAGATAGCCTCACAAAGAGCTTACTAAAGTAAAAGTAATACCTATTTCAAGTCCTCCTTAAGATAAGAGATATTAGTAAGCGGATTAACTAAGAAAATAGAGGCTAATCCTACCAACTATAGAGAAATAGAGGAATTAGAAGATGAAAATCATCCTGAAATTAAGAGAAAAGGCAGTTATTAAAAGCTGTGAATACCTTTAAAAACTAGGGGGTATGTCGAAAGCTATATTACAATATATGACTGGGAACCCGAGTATTCAATACCTCGGAAAATATATAGACCGCTATAATAGTAGGCCCTATACAAATTACATATTAAGCTTAGTCAGTTATACCCCAGTAAATTGTCAAATAGGGGATTCTTGTCATTTTAGTTAGTTAGAGTCATACACATCTGTCATTTTGAACATACATTGCTCTACCGGTGATTTCCGACAGATATTACTATTTATTATATATTTAAGATATATAATAGACTATTTAGATATTTTAAAAACTCTTAGAAATACCTATATTAGAAGAAGGTTCTTTAGAAAAAGGTAATACTTTATACTCTAAAGGCTAGAGAATAGAAGTTTATAACTTATTATAAGGATACTAAGAAGGCTTATAGGTATCTTTATATAATAAGGATAATCCTTACCCCTATATATTATTACGCACTGCCTAACTGGTCACAGTTATGTTAGAAGCTTTCCTCGTTATACTTGCCTGTGCTGGTCCTCTAATATCAATAATCTGTCTCTTAACCGAGCTATTACTACGCACAGTCTTATCTAGCCTAAGTCCTTTTAAGGGTATTAGGGAACGATGCTAGGTAGAGCGCTAAGTAGATCTATACTATAGTATTAGTCTGCTTATAGGTATTATTAAGTAATAATATAGTAAGTGAGTTAATAAGGTTATATAGTAAATATAAGTAATAATATATAATTAAAGATAAAGAACTAAACTAAGTATATAAGAGAGTGTCCTTATATATCCTTCGCTTCCTAGGGTCACTAGTACTCCTAGGGTATATCCTATACCTAGGGGTAGATTAACCCCTCTAAGTATATCCTACCCTATATAAGGATATACTCCTCTTAGGATTATATAATCTAGGCGGTTAGGGTTACTTTAAGTTTTTATAGAGTAAGTAAATTAAATAAATTTAAATATTTTTAGCCTTCTAAGGAACTAAAAAGGGAGCTAATATATTATAATTAAATTAATTTAAGTTTATTCCTAATCCTTAATATTAAAAGTAGTCTTCTACTTTAAAAGATACTTAGACTAAGATATATTAAATTAATATATAGTTTATTTTAAGAGATAATAAGATATATTACTATAAATTATAGTAATTACTTTAATATCTATTAAAAAGAAGAACTCCTTCTACCTTACTAATAGGTCTTTCTCTTATAGTACTTTTTTAATAAGTAAAGACCTCTAGACTATAATAGATAAAGAATTACCTTTCTATATTATTAATAAAATACTATTAGCTATCTAGTCTAATAGTATATAACCTAGTTAAAGTACTCCTAATATAGTAATATATAATTCGCTTTAAAGTTTACTTTATATTATAAAGTAGTTTATTAGGTATATATAGTATATTACTATTACTTAATAAATTATATTTTATTTATCTTTATATAATATATTTAAAGCTTCTTAGCTTTAAGGCTAATTTATTTAAAGGTTATTAAAGTAATAATAGTATATAGAGCTTAAAACTCTAGAATATTAAAGATTAAAGGGATTTAGGGATTTAATATTTATTAGCTAATTAATTAGTTAGGAATAAAGGGATTATATATTAAATTATATAAAAGAAAGTTATAGTTAATAAGGTAGTCTAAATATCTAATTTATAATAAAGATACTTATAAAGAAAGGCTAGCCTTAAAGTACTATCTAAAATATAATATATTAAAGGTTAAGGGTAAATAGTATATATAGATATATAATATAAAATAAAGGGGGAAATAAAAAGTATAAATAGTCTACCTAGATAAAATCTATAACTAATATAACTAATAATAAATAAAGAGAGTATACCTTATATTAGTATAGTAGTAGATAGATTATAAAGCTAAATCTTAATATCTATTAGCTATTTACCTCTAACTCCTATAATAGCCTTACTATAATATTATAATACTCCTATAGTACTAGGATATAGTATTATAATATAATATATTTTAGGATCTATATTATCCCCTTATTCTATATAACTACCTAATATCTACTTTTCTAACCTTAGTTAGAAAAGTAGATAATATATTAAGTTATTATATAATACTTATATAAATATATTAATTATAAAGATTAAAATAATATATAGGGTAATTTATCTAGTTATAGTACTATTTAATTTTAAAAAAGGGTAAAATATAGGCTTTTACTATAGAAAAATAAAATTAAAACTATAAGGTATAAACTAGAAGGTATATATATAAAGTAAATATATATATAGATATATAATACTAATATATTCTTATCTATATAATATTAACTACTAATTCTATACTATTTTAGGCTGATTTTACTTTAAATCTATATTTATATAGTACTTAAAACTTCTTATCTATTTTTTTAAACGTAAGTTAATACAAATATTAGTAGTAAGTAACTATAACTACCTCCTAATACTAATATATAAGTAAAAAATAGTAATTTATTAAAATAAGTTAGCATTTTATCTATCTATTTTAGGTAATCCTTAGCAGAATTATACTAGCGTAGCACTAAAACTAGTACTACAACAGTACTATAGTACCTAGTGCCGCAGTACCATATAACAGTACCAAAATTAGCTTAGTCCCGCAGCACCTCGCAGCACCATATCGCAGTACCAAAATTGGCCAGGTACTGCGGGACTTGTCAAGGTCTAGTGGAGGGTCCAAGATCATGGACCACCCGGAGGGTTACTACCAGGTCTAGTCTTAGCTATATAATATCAAGGAATAAAAGTAGGGTAAAGTAGGACTAAGACTAATTATAATAATAGTCTATATAGTTATACTACTTTATTAGAAAATAAAAGTAGTACTTAGTATTATATTACTAGCTAGTTCTTAATTTAAAAAGTATATTTCAATAAGAATACTAAGTATAGAGAGGGAAAGGAGAAAGGAAGAAGGGTTAAGGATTAGTCTTCCCTTATAAGGACTTAATATAAACCTAGCAAACATCGACCTTCCTCGCTTATCCTTTCTCAGAGAGCAATTAATAATAGTAGAACTACAATTATTATCTCTCAGATTGTGATATTATCTAAGGTTAGAATACCTAAGTTTAAATCTATATTAGAGTTAAATAACTCTTAATAATCTATTATTTTATAAAAGGATAAGCTAACTTAATATCTTAATTTTAATAAGTCTAATAATCTATCCTTATCCTTTATATCTAACTAATATTAATAAATATCTAGTTTTATAGTATATATTACCTTATATATTCTAAAAAGAAAACTAATATAAATAGCTAATTTTTATAAGTATTACCTATAATATTATATCTATCCTAGCTATTAATATAGATATAAAATAACTATTTAACTTTATATAAAATATTTATTATTATTAGTAAGGTTTATTAAAGCTAAAGATAATCTAGGATATTATAATATTTATATATATAATAAGGTTTAATCTATAAGAGAATTAGTAGTTAATTCTTTAAGAGTACCTATTTTTCTAAGAGATTATAGCTTTAATAAAGATAAGTAGTATAGTTACTACCTTATTTAAACTAATTAGTAATATTAAAAAAGATATAGTTAAAGAAAGTTAGTTACTATCTATTTTATAACTATTACTTAATATTATATTTAGAAGGAGATAAAGAAGTAGCTTATTAAATAAAGGTAATAAGATATAATCTAATACTAAAGATAGTATAAATAAAAAGGGTAAAATTTCTCTCTTTTAATTATTTAGAAGAGTTTAGAAGGTTTTAAAAAGGCTTAATAGATATATAGTACTCTAGTAGATAGGAACTAGGTTTAAGAATATAATATAAGTTTTTATAATAATATATTACTAAAAATTAATATTAAAGAACTTTAGATATATAATTAGGATACTTAAAAATATAGGGTAAATCTATATAAATAATATATATTATAAGATTTACCTATTTATCTCGTTTAATAACCCTCTAAGGGTCTAACCTCTAGGTAGACTACCCTTAGGGTCGGAAGGTTAGACCCTCGAACCGCCCTAGTGGCGGGGTGGTTTAAGGGTCGTAAGGGTTACCCGTGGGTCACTGCTAGGTCTAATTATTACTATACTCTGATATATTATAGAATTCTTCTTCTATATTATTATTAGCTTTAGCGGCTTTAGACTTTATAAGCTAATATTAGTATACTATCCTTATAATAATACTTAGTAACTACTCTCTATCCTAGTCTTCTATAATATCTCCTAGTTTAGTAATTTATCTAACTAATACCTAGTTTTAGGACTAAAGTAAGTAGGTTAACTAGTTTACTGCTATAGTAGATTTAGTAAGCTCCTTTAGTATAGTAGGTAGATTATTATCTTCTAATATTCTTAATCTTATTCTTATAGTAAGACCTGATTCCTTTTACTAGATTTATCTTACTAGCCTCTCTATATTAATATTTATATATATCCTTTATATCTCGCTTAATATAGGGATTAGGATCTAGTTAGGGTTTAGTTCTATAACTATCTATTATAATACTACTATTACTTATTTTATTATATTATCTATTAAATATAATATAATAACTATTAGGTTTAATACCTATTATATTAATATCTACTATAGTATATAAATTAAAGTATTAAGTCCCTATTCTTAGGATTAGGAGGTAGTAGTATTACTCTTTATAGTCTCTCTCTGCTAGAAGTAGAGTGGGATATAATAGTAAAAAGGGCTATTAGCTAATACTAGTCTTACCTCTTCCTTTACTACTATTCTTACTTTATAGGTATCACTTATTAGCTTATAGCCTATACTATAGTTAGTATATTTAATTTTAATAGCGGTATTACCTTACTTAGAAGAATACTCTTAGGTTAGGTATCCTTTTATATAGTAGCTATACTACTACTTATTAAGATACTATAAGTATATATATCCTAGTTTTTAATATTTAAGGTATAGTTTTAAGTAGCCTTCCTAATAAAAGTAAGTTATTTAGTATACTTAGTACTATTAGAGTATTCCTTATATAGTTACCTAATTTATAGTTACTAAATTAGTAAACTTAATAATAATAGAGCCTTTCTAGCGCTTACCTAGCTTAATTAGCTAGTTAAGATATAAGATTTTAACCTTCTAGTTAGACTGCGACATCGCCCATGGACGGGCCCTACCCTTAGGGCCTATTATCTACAGACACTGTGGGCGCCCGTGGGCCTTTTTAGTAGGTAAAATTAGCGTAACACGTGATTTTTATTGACAGATTTTAAAATATTTTAACTAAATTTATATTTTTTACATATTTATAATCATAATTCCGGATTTTTAATAAGATATATATAAATATATATACTATAATTTACTATATATCTAATTTTTATATATATTTAAGATAACTTTATATAATAGTGGGTATTGTGGGTATGCCCGCTGTGGGTATGCCTGTGGGCCTTGGGTGTTATGGACGGGTACTCGAAAATCTAAATAGCCTAATGCCTACCATGGACGGGCAATGGGTACCTCTTAGGTGCCTATGGACAGGCGATGTCGTAGTCTACTTCTAGTTATCCCCTAATTTACCCTAGGAATAACTATTCTACTAGATAAGCTCTTTTACTATCCCCTTTATTAACTCTAGTATTAGTACTATTATCTTTATATTAATCCTATATATAATAACCCCCTATATTAGCTTTTAAATATATACTACTAAGCCAAACGATTTTAGCTAGCTATTAGTATACTTTTATAGTAGCTCTATACTAGACTTCGGCATAACCCACTCTAACCTAGACCTAACCTAACCTAACCTAATCTAAAATAGGTTTTAGGTCTATTACTTTAACCTATTAGGTAACCTATTAGGGCCCTAATATAGTATAAATTAGATAAATAGACTTCTAGTATATAACTATATAATTAATATATTTTTTACTTATAATATTAAGTATTTTACTTACAGCGCTCTTCTAGAAAAAATAGAGAATAAATTAAATAATTAAACTAGGATATATTTCTCTAATATTACTTTAAATCCTTATCTACCTTACTCTTATACTTCCTTTTTAAGGCCTATCTCTAAGCTATAATCTCTAGTAACTCTAGCTCTATTATCTCTATATCTATATCTATTAAATAAGGAGATATCTTTTATAGTCTATTATCTACTCCTTCTTCCTCTTTATTATTACTAATTAGGTTAAGCTTAGTATCCTTTATATATTTATTATTTTACTCTTTTACTAATTTAATCTTAGCTAATATAAAGAACTACTTAAGCTACTTTACTTTAGTATTTTTAATATTAAATAATATTATATATAGAAATAATATAAGCTTTTTAATTATTTTAGATTTTAGATAACTATAGTAGTAGTAATAAATATCCTAAGTAGTATTAAAGAGCTATTTAATATTAGTATTAGTTATTAAGATAGAGAGAATAATATAAATAAATAATATAATTATAAAAAAATAAGATTAATTCTCTTATTAGAATTAAAAAGGTTTAATATTAATTAGATCTAGTAATATAAATATATTAGTATTATCTTATATAAAGAAGAAATAGATTATAAATATATTACTATTAAGATATTAAGTTATCTTATTATTAACTAGTTTTATAAATATCTTATTACTCTTTAATATTATATTTAATCTAGAACTAAATAATACTATTATTAAAGTATTAATTAATCTTTAATTTATTATAAAGTACTTTTAATATAGAATTAATAATTTTTAAAATAATTTATAATAAGTATTATATTAGTAAAGCTTTTAATTATTAGATAAAAAGAACTAAAATCTACTATTAATATTAGTATTATTTTAATTATATAGATATATCCTTTAAGATTATTAATTTAAGAATAGTATTTATTAAGTTTTAAGTAACTAACTATAAGTATTTTAAATATATCTAATTTCTATAAAATATATTTATATTTAAGTAGTACCTTTATTTTAAAAAAAGTAATTAAAAAGGGTATTATAAATCTTAAAGATAAGATATATAATAACCTCCTTTATCTTTAAAAGCTCTATTATATAGTTAAAGAATAGTTAAGTAATTTATAGAAGATAGTTAATTTAATACTATTCTTAAATATTAAATAATATCTCTTTATAATTATATTCTTTATAAAAGGGCTAAAAGAAACTATATAATCTTTTTATATAATAAAATATTAAGAAGGTAGAATTCTACTAAATCTTTATATTCTAAATTAGAATAAGTTAATATCCCTTTTTTTAAAGTTAAAGAAAGGCTACTTAATATTATAGACTTATATAGATATATATAGTAAGATAATAGACTTTATTTAAAATATATAAGATCCTCTATATTTAATATTAAGTATTTATCTTTATTATAGATAACTTTTAGTTAGTTTATTTTATTTCTATATTCTTATTCAGAGAGATAGCTTTTAAATAATTAAAAAGTTAGTTTAAATAAAGCTAGATAATATAAGAAGATAGGGTATTTAGATTACTATTATATTACTAAAGAGTATTTATTAAATAGCCTTAATTATAACTTTAAATATTTAATCTTAGATCTTATATTTAACTAGAATTTTAAAAAGTATATTATTTAGATTTAAACTAGTATAAGAGTTATAAAGTAGTTTAAATCTAAGAAGAACCTTTTAATATACTTAATTACTATTAATAAAATAGCTAATAATAGTTATAAATATCTAATTATATAAAGAAATCTAATAATCTAATATAATTAAGATTTTTATATTATTAAGTAATATTTAAAAGATAGATTTCTATTATTTTATAATTATATTATATAAATAATAATATATTATAATAGTAGAAGGTATTAAAAGAAGAGATAGTATAAAATAGGCTAATTAGAATAGCTTATAAAATATTAGATATTTAATAAAGTAGAATAGAAGTTAATTAAAGGTAAGAAATTAAAAAAAATACTTTTTTTATACTAATTATAAAAAAGGAGCCTTTAGTAAGCTATAATTCTATATATCTAAAAGTATTAGGGAAATTAGATAGCTAAATAAAGAGATAAGAAAATATTACTTTTTAAAAGAATTAGGTAATTTCTCTTTTTCCTCTTTATTAAACTTTATAATAGTTTACTATCTTTAAATATTTTAATATTATTAATATACTATAATAATCCTTTTTATTAAGTAATAGAGAATAAGGATACTTTAGATCTTTAAATAGCGCTTATATATTACCTTTAATATACTATCTTTAATATAAATAACTTAGTTAAAGTTACTTTATATATTTAAATTATAATTTAAATCTTAAGAAATCTTACTTTTCTACTTATAGTTAATTTATAATTATTACTTAACCTATTTTTTATATACTATATTATTATAAAGTATATATATCTTTCTTTAATTAAAGCTAATATAAGTAAAAGAGTATAGAATTAGTAGAAGGTTAAAAGGCTAAAGGAAGTTAATATTAATAGTATTAAAAGGCTTAATTATAAGCTAACTACTAGATAAGGTTAGAATTTAAAAAGAGGGTATAAGATAGCTAAGGTTATCTATATCTATATTATAAACAGTAGGTAAAAAGTTAGAATACTAGCTTTAAGATATTATAACTAAAAAGGGAAATATTATAAAGATAAGAGGGAAAAGTAGAGAGAGTATATACTTATAAAAGAAAGGTATATAAATAGTAAATACCTTAATCCTATAATAAAGTAGATAGATTAAAAGATATAAGCTATAATATTATTTAATTAGCTATATAAGCTCTATTTAAATAAGTCTAACCTAAAAGAACCTATTTATAATTTATTAAAACTTAAAAGAACCTATTTATAACCTACTAAAACCTAAGAAGACTTATTTATAACTTATTCCTTTAAAAGATCCTTTAAAGATATTTTATTTACCTTCTTAGAAAAGCTTTTCTAATTATAATTAGAGATAATAATATATATATCTACCCCCCTAAAAGGGCTTTTCTAATTATAGTTAGAAATAATAATATATATACTTACCTCCTAGAAATGATTTTCTAACTATAATTAGAAATAATAATATATATACCTACCTCCTAAAAGTAATTTTCTAACTATAGTTAGAAAATATAAGAGAAGAGAAATATAGCTTTAATATAATATTAATTATATATAAAATTAAATAAAAATAAGATATTTCTATTTATATTTATAGTTATCTTATAATATATATATACTCCCCTCTACTATAAATATATATTTTTAATAGTCTATAGTTAATAAATATTTAAATTAAAAGAATATAACTATACTATAATTAATATAAATTTTTATTAGTAATTAATATAATATAAAGCCTATTAGCTTTAAATTTAGGGTAATTGTATAAATTTTCTAACTTAATATTATAATAATATAGTAATATTTAATAAATAAACTAGAATAGCTATAAAAAATAGTAATTTATTTAAATAACTTAGTATTATTATAAACGCTAAGACCTATCTTTTATATAAAAATAGGTTTAAATAGGTTATTATTAGGTTATTAGGTTTTAGGTTCTACCCTCTATAACCCAACCTAACCTAAAACCTAATAGGTTAAACCTAATAACCTAATAATAACCTATTTAAACCTATTTTTATATAAAAATTTATAAAATTTATAAAATCTAAGTCTTAGTATTTTTAAATATAATTTTTTAATAGTATAAAATGCTTTTTATATAAATTTATTTTTATTTTAAAATTAAGTTACTATACTAGATATATATATATTTAAATATTTAAATTTTAACCATATAAATTTTTGGTTTATTTTGTTTATACTAAATTAGGGCCCTAATGGGTTACCTAATAGGTTTTAGGTTATTAGTTATAACCCAAAACCTATTATTAGGTCGAAGCAATAGACCTAAAACCCACTTTAGGTTAGGTTAGGTTGGGTTGGGTCCGGGTTAGAATGGGTTATGCCGAAGTCTACTTTTCTATAACCTAGACCTATAGTTTATCCCTCTTTATAGGGTTTAGTACGTACTATTTAATAGCCTTAATAAAGTTAATAATATAAACCTTACATATACTATCGTTTTTTATTATATTTAGTACCTCTCTGGCCCTATAAGCGAGTTCGTTTATAGTTCCGAAGTGTTTCTGTGGTTATTTAGGCGCCCTTAAAAACTTAGTTTCAGGGGGTGAATCCGGTTTTCTTCTACTACCGGCACCAACTATCTCTTAATGCCTATAAATTTAGGATTAAGAGATAGAGCCGGAAGTTAGATAGAGTTTGAACAAATTTTGGGACCTGTACGTCCCTTGGTTGGCGAGATATTTCAAAATTTTAGATCTGAGCAAAAAGAGTTGTTCCTGATCTTCGACACTATCCATAAACTTTTCAAATAGTGGACTTTTGTCATATATTCTGCATTTAGCTAGTAATTAGTACTACCTAATAAAAACCATGCGATCCTTACAGAATCCTACCTAGTCCTTTAGTTTAGTTTATGCCTGTAGATGGTTTTCTCTGCTCCATGCATTCAGAGATTTTCACCAGAGTATCTGACATGGTAGTATCCTCCAGTCCCTCTCTCAATCCCAAAGGAATCTTTCTTTACAATCTAAGACAAAACATCAGGACATTCTACCGCACAAAGTTTGCCACAGGCCCTGCCAAAGACAGATCCGTCCACTACGCCCACAAATTAAGCAGTCTCAAGATGCGAGGTATTCCCAGCGCTGTCACTAATGTCACCGGGCTTCATCTCATCGGCAGAACCAAATCCATACTGAATAGCGACACGCTCAATATCCTCGTCAGAAAGGTAGGGTAGCTCATGTGCAGCGCGCACGTAGCTGATATTTTCTGAGAATCCTTTCGCAAAGATCAGGTCGATCTCCTCCAGAGAACGCCGGGCAGTCTCGGGATAAAAAAAGTAGATAATGGGCAAGAAGCAGGCATTCATCGCCGCAAAGAAGAGATATGTTCCCCATTTAATCTTTTCAATCATGATTGGAGTCACCATAACAATCAAAAAGTTGAAAAGCCAATTGGAACATGTCGAGAGCGCATTAGCTTTGGCACGGGTTTTGATTGGACTGATCTCAGCCGGGTACAACCTAGGAATGTATCAGTATCAGATCGATTTCAAGGTTGGGCCCAGAACACACCAGGGCAATGGCAACCAAGTAGCACCAAAGCTAGCAATGTAGATAAAAAGACCGAAAGCAGCACCCTTAGCTGGGCCCGACTTGTCCGGAACCAAGCAAGCGAAGGTGATGAGCATCGAGACCATCTGGCCAATAGTACCGTAGAGAAAAAGCTTGCGACGACCGACTCGTTCAATCAAAAACCAAGAAGCAGTAGCAAAGATAGAGTATACAATCATGTTGACTCCACCGAGAATAGATGGAAGCTTTCCCTCCAGCTTGATTGAGTCTCTAAAGAGGATAGGCAAATAGTAGATAACAGCATTGCAGCCACCAATCTGTTGCATGAGCTGGGACGAGACTCCGAGGAGCATACGTCGGAAGTGCTGAGTCTTGCCACCGGTGAAGATGGCGGACATTGGGGTGGTCTTCCCCATCTGACCAGGGGCACGGATAGAATCCATGATGATGTTCTTTTGTAGGGTCACCTCGTAGGAGTCTGGTTCGGCGCCCAGGAGTGCAGCAATAACCTTCTCACCTTCCTCGTAGCGTTCACGCGTGAACAGCCAGCGCGGCGACTCGGGTAGAAGGCTCATACCGACGATAATAAATAAGCCAAACACACACTGGAAGGCAATAGGAAAACGCCAAATCACATCAGGGGGGCCGTAGGATGCACCGAAATCAATCCAATAAGCAATCAGTGTACCAAAGGCAATGGTACCACCCTCGATACAGATAAGAAGACCACGGTTTGAAGTACGAGAGCACTCTAACTTCAAAGTTAGTAGTCTGACTCTGTGTGTCAATGAGATCCTATGCCAATTCATTGAATACTTACCGGCCTGGTATGTAGGAATGGTGGAAGTGTTCATTCCGTTGCCCACACCAGTGATTATACGTCCGATGGTAAACTGTGCGAGAGGCTGCTTGCCAGCATAGGAAGTCACCTGTACAACAACACCGAGGATCATGATGATAGCACCGCTGATGATACCCCTGCGACGACCAAGCCAATCACCCCAGACGAGCATGAAGATGGCACCAAAAAGACAGCCTAGGGTGATTTTAGAATCAACCTGAAAACCAAGACTCAGACTAATCTTTGAAGGGACTTACCAATTTCATAAAGAGCGGTGACGGTACCCTGCATAGTCGCATTGCCTCTCAACTCGGTCAGGATATCAGTGAAGTCCGGAGCGTCAATAATACTACTCATCACGCCCTCTACAGCAGATCTTATTAGCATATGACTATACCTAGGTCTGGATAACAGCACATACGATCATAACCGAATAGTAGGAAACCCATTGTTGCAGTGGTGGTGACTGCACGCGACAAGAGCCTGCCAGACATGCCAGCGAAGGTGGGAACAACCATAATGGTTCAAGGTGGCTCAAAGATCGGGAGCTAGATAGTCATCTATGAATAGATGTTGTCCAGGTATGGAAGGAAAAGGGAGGAACAGCCCAAAGGGGAGAGATCCTTATATACACATGGCTCTCCGCATGAGACACCAGCGTGCCTCGGACTACGCCGTGTGTCTCCCCACAGTACCTGGAGGTTCTTCATGGTGGAGACTGGGATTAGGAAAAGGGGTAAAAGAGAAAAAGAGAAAGAAAAAGAAGACAAGAGGTCAAAAGCCAAGGGCAGTTGTAGGCCAGAGGAAAGTGGAGCAAAATTCACAAATCAGCGATCTCACCTGCATGTTTATATACTCTTACCTGTAGGTAGGTACATAGGTATACCTCCAGGACTAAGACTAAGACTAAGTAAGCCTAAGTAAGGTTAATCCAAGGATATTAGCAAGTCCTTGGCTGAGAATGAAATCATTTTTTCTTTCCCCTTTTTTTTGGCTTAGCAATAAAACATTTACATGTATAGGGAACTTGTACATATCTATATAGCAGTATCTATAGAATCGGTCCTGTTCTGCTTCTATCGTTTCTAACTATGTATTCCTATGCAGATTATATTTCCTTCTAGACTTCTTCCATTCTACTGACACGTGAGACACACGTGAGAGACACAACACCTCCGAGGTCCTTAATCCAGCCTCATTCGCCCCGTTTTCCCAGTTTGCCCAGTTCATCCCCACAAAAAAAAAAGGTCAGGTGAGAGATTCGAGTGGCTTGATGCGCCATGCTTTTTTTAAACGGTAGGTTTCCGCAGGCTTCAAAGAACATTCTCTTTCAATTCCTTTAACCCTGAAAATGATTTCTATATACTCTTCATATTCCCCATATTTATTGTAGCAGTGTACCCATTTTTTTATATCCTTCGGGGACTGTTATTTGATAGATCCCCGGATCTTCAATCACAACCTTCATTTCCCCGGGCTTTTTTACCCGGGAATCTTAGTTCATTGTGGGATGAGGGTGGAGTAATCATGTGAAATTAAATTAAATGCGATGTTACATCTCTAAGATCTTGGCAAAATATTAATATTTGATGAGGATGTATATATATGTATATATATATATATAAAATAATAATAATACTTTGGTAAAAGAGGCTGAAAAAAAAGAAGATTGATATTCCACCCAGAGCTATGGACGTAGGGATAACACAAGCCCAAACTCCAACGAAAAACCCCCGAAACAAAGGAATATAGAATCACTAGCAGTTCTGTACACAGCAGGAACGCGACCAGACAGCTCGTCCCCACCTCCCCACTTTCAATGTCAACGTTGATAAAGGTATGATGTGGTGACTCGTGATGGGCTTAGACGCTAAGTTTGGATAATCACACCTTTGCGGCCCATCGCTTCTTCAATATGGAACCCAAAGACGAGCCGGTAGAGGTCACGGAGCCAGGAGTACTGGCCACTTTGCAGCATTGCCTGGCATGCATGCGCGACATCAATGGCACCCACCCGGGCTTGCAGACCAACGCTTCTGAAAGCCGGGTCAAACGCCACAACCTTTCTATAATTCTTCAATAACGACGTCTGCCACGCCGCGGAGCCAAATGCATCCGAGGGAAGTGACTTCACAAAAGACGAGAGATTCTGCTTCCCGCCCCGTTGATAACCACTAATGATGGCAGCCTTGGTGATCAGAATCTTTAGTCGCGTAAGATTTGGATCTTCCGAGATAGTGGTCACCGTGTTGGCCGAGGATACCGTGTGACCGGATGACCGGGACTGCTCCGAAATACTGGATGCATTGGATGACCACTTGGTATGAGGGTTATTATGCCCGTTCCCATACCCCAATACGAGTATATTGGGAATGGGAGCGTCGTCAGGTGAGGCTGTTGCAGTGTCCTCGAATATGGTAGTTGGAGTCTCGGGGTTGCCGAGCTGGCTCATTGGGTCATCACCGAAATCCAGCTCCGACTGCCGTGACGTTTGATGGAACGCTTGAGAGAACGTGGTTTGGCTGGGCCGAGGTGTCCCCCGATCCGAGTTGCGCAAATTATGAAGGGTCCAGCCCTCGCGGAAGAGATCGCAAAGCTCCCAGCAGGCTTGAACCGCAGACCCCAATAACTCTTCGTCTAGTGGCTTCTCCTCCCTCTTGCTCTGACGAATGCTGAACAGCATCTCAGCTAGTGTCCAACATGCACTCAGTAGTGAGTCTGTTTCTGTGATGCGAGTGCGCTGCTTCATGAGACGATGGCACAAGGTAATATAGAAATCCAAGGTTCTTTCGCGGAAGGCATCGGGAAGATTCCGGTCGTGAGTATTGTAAAGATGGTTATTCAATTCAAAGCTCACTCGTAATACCGAGTCAGATAGGTCAGTGTCGCGAATACGGGCTTCAAACAGTGCCTGGCAGAAATCTCGACAGAGATCAAGAGTCGGATGGATTTGCGATGCGTAGTCGTCATCCCGTGTGTCATAAAGCTTCTGGCAAAGTCTCCAACATGACCGCCATGCATCCTCTTGCATGTCGTCATTGTGGGATTTGAGGAGACGTTCTCGGTGGATATAACTAAGATTGGCCAGCGTATTGCATAGCGTCCAGCACTCGTCGAGAGCAGCCCTTAGGGCATTGATTTCAGCCTCTTTGCTGGTGAGTCCTGGATAAAAATCAGTTTTATTTCCTAGGGCTCAAATGCATTTGCGTTCATGGTTATACCTTCAGGGATATCTTTGGAAGAGGGTCAGCAAGGGCTATCATGGATCAAAGCATGACTTGAAAGAAATCGGCTATAGTACCTTGTAAGCTACTTGAACGAGTGCGTCTCTCAAATTCTTCAAACTCATGTCTTGTTTGTGCACGTGGTGTCGCTCGCTCGGTACAGTCGTTGTCGAGACTGAGGGATGTTGTCAACGGAGGCGGCGATATTGGACTATTGCCGAACTGTATGGATAATGTTCATTTAGCGTCATATATAAACGGGTGAGGCCTATGATGAAAATACCTTTCTCGGCCTTGTAGGTACATTGATTATATCGGTTTGCTCATCCGAACTGACTGATGGCGACTGTGACTCCTCTGTGCCCTTGAGAGTGGGGTGCATTGGCGCCTAGGTAGATTCATCATTAGTCAACACGGCAACAGTGCTGGTGGGAATCGTACAAAATCACCAAATCCTGGCGGAGCATGTATCACCGACTGCGGAGCTTCATCGTCATCCGATCTTGTGTTGTTTCCCACATGATTTGGGTATTCGGTTTGGATCTATATAGTGTGAGCCGAGCCGAAATGTATACCCCGCAAACTGTACACACTGTAAGCTCTGGTTGGGGAGGAACCCCAGATCCACGTATAGGTTCGGGAGAGCTATCATCTCCGTTTGAATCGTCGCAATTATCACAATCATCGCAATCCTCCTCATTGGCCGAGGCCCCCGATAAGCTGTTTATCGGCTCGGGAGCGGAGAAGTGGGAACTCTCATTCCCATCGACGATCCCATCAAGAGACCTGTTTACGCATCAGCGATGCTCTTAGAGCAACCAGTAATTGTCTTACATTGAAGCCGAGCGTGGAGAATAGTAAGCCGGGCTTGTGGCGTTGACACGGTATGGTAGGACAGATAGCGGCGACCTGACGGCCATGGCCGAATGTATAAGGGATATAAGAAAACAAAGCTCAAGTGAAGGAAGAAAAAAAAAGATGGGGGGAGCAACACTTGAAGGAGCTGAGCCCGGTCCCTTATCGCTTACCTAGCGCATACTACACGTGATATCTGTTTCTTTAATACATCTTCATACTTCGGATGGTTAGGATGGGAGGAGGGTATATCAGATATGGCGCTGAATTTGGAGCCCCCATTTGACATGGACAGTATCATCATATGCAAATTGAGGGTCAATTGCAGAAAGAAAGACCTTGGGCATTGTATACTGTGAAGCAATTGTATAACTATTATTGTAATGCATCTTCGCTCTCTGATTGGCTGGAACTGATGGAAGCGCTTTTGTCCTGGATGCGGTATAGTCATGATACAGCTCCCCTCGATATGAGTGGTTGATGGAGGTCGAGATGCATGTTCATCACGGCGCCTATTTGACCCCTCGGGTAGGAATTTAGGAATTTAAGAACTTTAGAACTTGGGAATTGGATTTTGTGCTTCAGATTGCACAGACGCCTTTGGTTTAATCCCAAGATCAATAAGAAAATCAGTAGAAACCAACAGCGCATGCCTATGAAACTGGGAATAAATATACGTTAGGGTTTACTACAGATCTAGAATGGGTCTCGAGCTGTTGAGGTCAAATCGGATGTTTCCAAGCGGGGAATTTGCCGTTTATATCTGTTTATATCGGGTTAGACTGCTAGGAACAACGCACCCAATGTATACATTGTGCAAGCGTACTAATCTACCTTATATATATTGTACATATTTACTTTCCAAGGGAAAATCAACCTGGTCATTGCTAGGATCATGAAGATGGCCCGAATGTCCCAGTATGCTAGAGAATCAATCTACTCTGTATGTCCAACAGCAACGACTATACTTCTAATCAACGGAGGACCATGATGCACGAGAGAAATCGGCTACAACAGTGGTTTTTCAAAGGGGCAAACAACCAAGCAGTGGCGGTTGGGTAAAAACAGGGTAGGGTTGGGCTACAAATGGTGCTTTCTCACTATCGGTGGGTCAGAGTGCAAGCCGCTGAGCTGTGGATTCATTGAAGATAATAATAACCAAAACGCAAATACCTCCTTTGACGCCATATGTGTAAAGTGCAACGCCGCCCTAAATGCAAATACCAGAAGAAACACCTGTGAGGAACTTCGTCCCATCTCTAGTGGAGCCTGGGTCACCCGTCGCATCTCAAACCACTTCACTGCACCCAGAGAAATCCAAAACTGGCAGCAATTGAATGTGGAGACCAGCCAAAACCAATGACCTCGTCATTAAGCTTAAGATGCTGGTGTTTCTTCTTTTGCAAACTTGAATATGCCCCCAATGTTTTCTGGCTGACAGAACGTAAAAAGTCGGCCTAGCCCCTGGCCCCGTAGTAGGGGAGAATGGGTATTTGTGTGATTTTGTGACAGGAAAGCCTTGGCTTGAGTCGATGACAGGTTTGACTCGTGACTCGTGTGAGAAATTGATTGGCTTATACTTGAGCCTTGGAGCGATCTTTCTCGGCGGAATTGTAACTGTACAAAATGAGCAACTATCACTAGGGTCCCAAAATAACAAGGGACGTACCGGAGAAGTTTCTCGATCAGATCAACGTGGGTCATGATCATTCGCCGGCAGCAGTACCGTCTGCAGCCAAGCTGGTCCATAGCGTCACTGTAAAAGAGTTCATTAGCCACAGACAGATGTGATAGACTGGAGACTACCATACCCGTCTGGAACACCATCGTCCAAAAGCTGCAGGTAACGCTCCCAGAGGTCACCGACAACCTGTAATCGGGAGTTTAGCAAAGGATGATACATTCACGGACTCAAAAACAGCTGCTTACCTTGCCACAGGAGAAACAACGGACGGGGATAATCATTTCGGCGGCTCAACCTAGGAGATGATTTGGAGAATGAGAAAATGAATAAACAATGTTCGATTAGAGGTGAATGATGTCGCTTTGAGCCAAACTTTTTTTTCCCGCGAAGATTGAAGGTCGATCTAACCCAATCAGGAGAACTGCGCTTTTCTGCCAAATATCCCCGCCTTAATTTTCCATTGGGAAAAAAAAGTAGACGAACCTGCCATGAATATCCCCAGACTCAAGTCTTTACAACTGTGCCCCAATTTGTAAGAACTATGATTGTCTGAGTCGCACCAACTTACATTTGAACGTCTCTTTTTCTCTTTCTCAACCCTGCTTCACCTGCAAAAATGGCGGCCAATCAGTCAGCACGACAGCAAAAACGATCCCGGCTTAGCGATGCGGCCTCCGAGAAGCCTGCCCGATCAAACGAAGAGCGGTCCAAAAGGCGAAGAGTCTCTGGAGCCAACGAAAATCAAAGCCTGCAGAAAGTCGAGCCAACCGACGGTGTGAAGGAGAGCTCCAATGGCGTTGTCCAGACACAAGATGCCGAGACAAAGCAAAAAAACCCCGCGCCGTGGTCTTTCTCACGTCCCGTTGGCGGCCGTTACAACAATCTAGATCCAATCCTGACTGACGATGAAGCGTGAGAATTCTTCCTGTCAACCGATGGTGAGACAGATTCTGACTTTTTCTATCCTAGATATCTCCTGGTGGGACTCGACACAGCCGTTCAAGTATTCGCAACTTCAACCTCTCGCCTGTCACGTACATTGCAAATGGAGGCTGGCCAGCAGATCATTGGGTTCAGCATTTGCCCCGAGGACCAGGAAAGCCTCTATATTTTCACGTCTTCGGGCTCTATCAGCAAATGGAATTGGAATTCTGGAAAGCGCATCGCACGCTGGGAGACCACCTGTACAACCGTTTCAATGAGCCTAGCCTCTGTGGGAAAAGAAGGAAGCACAACTGCTATCTCTTTCTCTATCATCTCGCCAAAGGATGGAAAAAGACAGATTTCGATCAACACACTGGGGGACAAGAAAATCCAAGGCACCACCGCCCTCGAGACCAGCCAGAAGATCAATAGTATCAAGGTCACCCAGGATGGCCGAGTGATTATCGCCAGTGATGGCAAGCATCTCTTCATGGGCACTACAACCGGCGCAGAGCTTGAAAACCTTGAGACTGTCCAATATACCTGGCGCGAAGCGACCCTTCCTGTCAATGCTACTTGCTTTGACATCCAGGTCCAAGGCTCGGAATCCATCGATCTGGCGGTAGGAGAAAGTGGTGGTTCTATTCTGATTTACCAAAATGTTTTGAATACCCTCTTCGGCAAGGATTTCAGTGATAAAAGGTCTTCGCCCAGGAAGTTGCATTGGCACCGTGGCTCTGTGAACACCGTGCGTTGGTCTAAAGACGGTATGTCTACTTGTATACACATTTTTTTCGAGATAGAGGTTACTCACATTCATCAGGAAACTACATTATCTCGGGTGGCCAGGAGTCGGTCATGGTTCTCTGGCAATTGGACACTGGCCGGAAGCAATTCCTTCCCCACCTTTCCTCCCCTATCTGCAACATCGTCGTCTCCGCCAGCGGCAGCTCATATGTGGTTAAATTGGCCGACAATTCGGTCATGATCTTGTCGACGAGAGAATTGCAACCTCTCACTACCATCACAGGATTGCAGTTATGCCCAGACATGTCAGGCTCTGTGGAATCCTCAAAGGGACCTGTTGTGGCGAAATTGCACCCGCAGCAACCAGAGCGATTGATTGTGGCCGTCCCAGCTTCTCACCAGCTTACTCAAAACCAGCATGGTTCTCAGCCTGCAAATGCGGCTGTGCTTCAGACATATGATATCCGTGCCAACTCCAATATCTCCCGCCAAGCCCTTGCGCGAACCAATGCGACTACTTTGAGCGTCAGCCCCGAAGGGTCTCAAATTGTCGCACCCGATGTTAAATATTTGGATATTGTGCATGATGCAAAATGGCTGGCTACGGTTGATACATGGGCCCCTCATCCTCAGGATGTCGAAGCCCTAGATCGCTCTTCTAATGCTAAATCCACTGCTACCCTCCGCCCGGAGGTCTTTTTGAAGTTCTGGAAGTGGGACGCTTCCTCTGATACATGGGAACTGGTTACACGTGTTGACGGTCCTCATTTCTCCAAGAATCACCACTCAGCTGTACTTGGTCTGGTATCTCGGCCCGGTGCCCATGAGTTTGCAACCCTAGGTGCCGACTCTGTTCTCCGCTTCTGGTGTCCAACTGCGAAATACCGAAGCGGGCTGAAGGCCAAAGATCAACCAGAGCAGCCTCTGAACACGTGGAAGTGCCGTGGTACTGTTGACCTGGAGGGATGTCTCAATTCCACCGACGATTCTCCTCTCGATGCGGCTTGTATGAGTTTCTCCGAGGATGGCTCAGTACTAGCCGTCTGTCTGCCGTCGACATCGGCTGCAAATGACGGTCTAGTTCTCCTGATCGATGCACGAAACTGCTCTGTGCACTACCGACGCACCGGTGTTTTCCTTGGAAACCCCTGCTCAACAAGTTTCCTGGGAAGCCATCTGATCGTCGCTTCTACTCACTCGGTAGCTGTCTGGGACACAGTCGACGATGTTGTCAAGACTATCCAGTCGTCAGACTCTGTGGATTCGCCTGCCGGGAACTCGCAGCTCATTGCCGTGAATGCCAGAACGAAGTCATTGGCAATTGTTACAAGTTCGTCACACAAGAAACGACGCAAGGTTCGATTCCAAATCAAGATCTACGACGTCCCATCCTTCGAGGTAGTCTTCCAGGAAACCCTGCAGACCTCTCCGGTTGCACTACTCTCGGATGCTTATTCTGGTGATTACATTGTCGTTGATTCTGCGGCAACTGTGCAGCGTCTTGGCTGTCTGGACAAGGCTTCCCAAAAGAGCCAGAACAATCAGTCTCGTGATGTGACCGGCCAAATTGACAACGGATTGGCAACTCTCTTCAGCCGGGGACCGGAGAGGCTCCTTGCTCAGTCTGACGATGTGGAGGACTTCTCTGCTCAAACCAAGGGACTGGCTAGTGTATTTGGTGATACTCCATCATTCTCCTTGCCTGCTATTGGAGTCCTTTTCAGGAATGTGGTCCAAACCCTCGGCTCCAACTAAGCTGATGGTTTTGGTGCACGGCGGTTTCTTATTTGGTGCACGGGTGTAGCGGTTGACAGGGATTTTCTGTTTTTGAACATTGGAATTGTGAACAGCGAACAATGTAGTATATGTATATGGTCACCTTAGGTACCCCCCCCCCCCAAANTTATCTTTTACTACACAAGCCCTGGTGGTGCGGACCATCTCGTAATGCGCCCTCGAGTCTACAGATCCCGGATATTGATATTCCCTCAACAATCCAAGGGAAAAAGAACATTGCACGTCAGATGTATCTTATTCATTACAGTCAAATTTCATTTGTGATCCTAAAATGGGGGTAATAACGCTGTTTAGCTAAACCGAATCTACGCCTTGCCAGCAGGGCAGACAGTTCTCAGATCTGTCCCAAGGTGAAATCAAGCAACGCCTTCCTTTCGTGGACATGGGTCAAGTATGCATCCAATTCGTGATCATCGTCGATTGAGAATGGAATCTCATTCCCTTCCTCATCCCTGTCAATGCCCTCGATTCGGGTGATGATTGAATAGGGATACCTGGCGCCGATCAATTGCCGGAGCTCTTCTACCGTTCGTGTGGCTAGTTTTTCGAGCCAGGGCTTTTGGGTTGTTTCTTGCGATTGGTCCTTCGAACCAACCTGGAACCAGACGGGAGTATGTAGTAGTGCGGAGCTGAGCATAGGATCCACATATTCAAAGCCATTGCCTGCGTCGTGGTGTGGATTGGCTGAGAAGGATGGGTCGTTTGCAGCCTGGAGTAATGAAGGGTCAATTTGCATATCGCCAATCTCAGTAGCCGTAATGGGCGCACTGGCCAGCGCCTGAGAGGCTAAAGTACTAATGCCATTGCTGATCTCGTTGCTTAGCATGCTGCCCATAGAGGAGGTTGTCGGGGTTGGGTTTCGAGACTCGGCACGTGCTGAGGATCTCTTACGTGCCGGATCTCGCTTCGTCTGGTCGTCTCGAAGTCTCTTCATGACATCGCGACAGAGTACTTCCAGAGCCTTTAGTTTGTTGCCGTGATCTGGGTCAGCTGGTCCAGGCGCGAGGATTTGCTGAAGTAGCTCCGAGTTCGCAATCCATTGCTCTTTGAGCTCTCTCCAGTGTTCATCACCGGCCTCTAACTTGCTTGTGAAGTGATCCACCTTCAAAGTGTCATAGAATGCATTTCGGATCTGCCGACTTTCTTCCGGGTTGATCCCCAGAGCATTCTTCGCCTCTGCGATTGTCATACGTCTCTCTAGAGTCCGCATTCGTTTGGTAACATCGGTACACACAACATCGAGGGCAAGAGCCTTTGCGTCGCGTTGAGTGGGATCTGTATTAAACACCTGTTGGAGGTGTGGTGATTCTTGGATCAATTTGTCTTTTGCAGCTTGCCATCTCTCAGGACCAGCTGCGGTTTTCTTGATGAAGCCTGCTTCTTCGCAGATTCGCTGGAAATGGTCTCTGGTCTGGCGGTACATAGTGTTGTCCAGGTTGAGATACTGCTTGCTCTCATCGATCGTTGTCTCCGACGGAAAGCGTGGAGGCCCCGGAGGGTCAGCCGGCAGCCCGGCCCATCCTCGAGTTCGACGACGACGTTTACGCGATGCCCAACGTTCTGCACTTTCGGTCTTTAGGCGATCCAGTCGCTCTTGGCGTTTTGCGATGACCTCTGGTGAGAGAGCGGGGGACTCGGTGGTTGGGCGTTCAGTATCTGGTTGTGTAGGGAGAGAATGTGGATCATCGAGTGCGCTTTCGACCTTGTATACTTCCTGTTGCAAGGCGAGTAGGCCCTCATCCTCCGGTGGGACAGCTTGTTCCTCAACATTTGACTGTGACTTCATTCCGTTGGGGACTCGCAGCAGCCAGCGATTCTTTGCGCGCACTCGCATTAATTCCCTCTCTTTAATCTCGAAGCCTTCATCATTCAACATGCGAAGCATATCCCGTTGGCTTGTGTTCCGTTCCCAAAGCTGTTTGACTCGGGCGACGAGCTCGATATTTTTGTGCGCTGGATTTTGTTTCGACGGAAAGCCCCATCGTTTGAACTGAGTTTGAAAGGCACGTTTGCTAGAGAAGTGACAAAATTCAATTGGTGTTCAATAGATAAAAAGCAAGGATATATACACTTACCTTGGCGCAAACTGACAGGCAGTTCGCATGTAGTCCATGATCTCCTCCAACGCCTTCTTTTCCTGAATGTACATTTGGAAGCATATTTCCCGCTTTCCAGACCAATCGTACACCATGATGAAGGAGACGCTCCCCTCCGTGGAGGCGCGTCTGTTGAAAGAAATAGGGAGAGCTGGAGGATGTGGAGCTTATCAGGCGGTTGTTGTCGCTGCTGTGCGCCGTAGTCTTTGGGGAAATTTGGGGAAGACGCGGAGAGCGCAGTTTTGGCACGTGACTACAATGATATCCATATCCCTGGACAACATTGACCACATTTGACGTTTACATTTACAGACAATTGAATAATAGTATGAATTTCATTTCATAATTTGGTTGGGTACCATTGGGAAATCATATCCCACATTTCTCGTTTCCCATGCATAAAAAAATGCCCTCGGAAGTGCCATGTCCCTATCTCTAGGACACTCGACCTGCGATTGCCTAGAGATGGCAAACGCATGCGTTGCAAAGACAGCAATCCAGACGCCGTGTATCCTGCTCATATTGAGCGATATCCCCATGAAGGTGCAAAAAAAAACTCCTAGGTCAAACACCAGGGGAACAATCAAATCGCTCGCTCATTGGAAGTATGAACTTGGAACAAAAAGCAAAGGGGTGAAACAAAGGAAAAAACATAAGAAATAAAAAAAAAAGAAATAAAAAGGACGAAAGATGTCAGAATCAATGAAGTTTCTTGATCTTTCGTCGCAATTTGAACACTCGAGTTCGAAGCCAGGTCATGAAGAGAACCCATGTGCTTTTGGATTGGGATTTCCATGAAGCCGACGGTTTTTCGCTCCCATGCACAATGGATCTTT
This sequence comes from Penicillium expansum, assembly GCF_000769745.1. NCBI lineage: Eukaryota > Fungi > Ascomycota > Eurotiomycetes > Eurotiales > Aspergillaceae > Penicillium > Penicillium expansum. The sequence goes on from NW_015971226.1 coordinate 25,008, forward strand.
GGGGCTTCTCAGAGATCTCCTCTCTGGACTGCACAGGAGACTCAAGATCTTCCGACGTGTGTCGTTTCAAGCGACGTCGGGAGCCCCTCTCTTCGGCTTTGATCTGCTGTTTTTCAAGTCGACGGTTTTTAGCGGCCTCTTTTTCCTCGAATGCCTGACGGGCAGCCTGAACTGTAGCGGCACGAGAAATGGGATCGGTGCTAGTTCGGGTTCGGGATCGGAAAACGAAGTCGAGAGATGTTCTAGACATCGGAGATGTAGTACCATCAGTCTCCCGGGAGTACCCAAAGGACGGTCGACTAGTCACATTGGTTTGTGAAATCCCAGGGAGACGGGTGAAAGAATCATCTTGGATCTGCAATGACAGCCGGGGTAGGCTTGGGCCTGAAGAGGTACGAGTTTCTTGGATAGATGCAGGTTCCGAGTCGGGGCTTTCATCCAATTCTTCGCTATCATGGCTCGACTCCTCGTAGGACTGGCCCAGTGGTGGAGTGTACGCCCGAGGGGTCTGTCGCATGGGATGCACGTACTGTGATCCGGGCTTGCTCGCAGTTGAGCCTGAGCCATTTGAGAACTGAGATGTTCCACTAGTGGATCGGTTGTGAAGACCGGAAGGTGTTCTCTTGTAAGTCACACCTGCGAGGGACTCGCTGCGTGGGTGCTCCCGCTCGAAGTTCATGTAAATGCCCAACCCCTCTTGTTCGGTGGATGATCGGGAAAGATCGATTGAGGTCGACGGTGCATCATCCCGGGAGAGTTTCCGTAGGATGGGCTTGATATGAACCTTGGATTTCATAGATTTGCTTTTGTGAGAGCGAGAGTCGAGAGCTTCGGAGGATATGTTGTGGTCGGAAGCATTCATCAACTGCTGTTCCGAGTTCCACGGTTGTTCGCCCGGTGTGGCATCATGCATGGCCATGCTTGAAGCCATGGAGCTGCGCTTTTTGAGGTTGACAGGAGAATAAGAGTGGTCGGCAACATCGGAAAAGGAGAATTGATCTTGGGAGTTGTTGATATCTCGAGACGGAAAGATGTGATAGGAGGCAGCCCGCCCAGTTTCAATGCCTGGTCTCGCCTTTGTAGGACGCTGAAGTGATCCAGACTCCCCCGCTAGTCGGTTTTTCATGACGGGAAAGGTCGACTCACGGGAGTATGAATCGTCGGCGCGTGCCATGGTGGGAACCTCTTAAGTCACAGCTTTTTAGTAACGAACTGTGTGATGCATGATTGTCAACGCCAGCTGAATGAGAACCAGAATATGGGCAGAATTCAAGACCGAGGATGAGTGGGGAAACGAGGAAAGGGGAGATCGTAAGAGATCCCAAGGAATAGTAATCAAGAGGGGCGCATCAGCGCATCAGCACATCAGCGGGGAAATGGAAGATTAAGATAAGCGCTTATGGCGGGAGAGATAAAGGATGTGACATTTGCAGTAGAGAGTATTGGAAGAGTAGAAGAGAGAGGGGGAGAGAGAGAGAGAGAGAGAGAGAGAGAGAGATAGAAAAGAAGTAACTCAGCAATAGAAGAAAGAGAATAGAATCGAGAGATATGTAAGTTCCATCAGGAAAAAGGAGACGGCGGTGAAACCGGAGACAGACGGGATCGAGACCGCATGCGGCTTTGACTTGTTCTCTCCTATTTCTCTCCCCTCTCCTCTCCTGATTTATTGCCCCTTATACTCCATATTTTATCCCCTTTCTCCTATTATTGGATCTTCCAATTCCTTCTATTTCTTCTAGTCTGTCTAGTCTGTCTAGTTTGATTAGTTCGTTTAGTTTGATTAGTTTGTGTACTCCATAGTTCATCTAGTCTCATCTTATTTTAATTTAATCCCCCTATACTCCGTAATGTAATCCACCTAGTCCATAGCCCCATTTACACGATATTCCCTTATGATACATTGATGTATTCAAATACGTATACGTACATGTACGTATACGGGGTACGTATCTATACGTGTATATACTTACCCGTGCCAAGGAAATGCCAAGACCTACAAGCCAAGGCCCATGATCTATCTCCCCCCACCGAGTGTTTGACATTCTGTGTTGTACATGGTGGGGTTGACTATTTTGATCTCTTTTCTTTCTTTCTCTTATTTTCTTGTCTGTTTTTCTTTCCTTCTTTTCCTCTTCTCTTCTTTCTTGCACATACAAAATATACCCAAAATTGTACCATTCTCAACCATGGGTCTGTCTTTTCAGAACCTGGGGTTGTCCCTGTTGATTCTGATCGCTTTCTCCGGTCAGGCCTATGCATTTGGCGCTGGTAACATTGCCTCTCTTTCCCGCCTTGAAGGTCAAAACTGGCGCCATGGAGATATTGAGGATGCCCTTCTGACTCTTTATATGGCCAGAGTCGCCGGTGGTAAGAAATTTGGCAAGTTGGACGTGAAGCGCGTTTACTTCGGTAACTGGTTGCGTGATTACAGCCAAGCTGTCGATGTGGGCACCGTCAAATATGTTAGTGCCGAAGCCATCCGTATCCTACTCTGGGTGCTAGGCTTCATGAGCTTTGGGTGAGTCGTGAAAGTGGATATCGAGAGTATTGACATTTCGCTGACACCCATGAAAGATACGGAACCAGAGAGTTTGAGGTTACAACGGAACGCCTAGGATGTTATCAACCTACGGAGCATATCGATAACCCCCTGGGATACGCCACGGGCGAGGATGCGCGTGACTACGATCGTCGACTGCGTGGCCCCGTCGACGAAGAGCGAGAGCTTTCAGTGGACCCCCGCACCGGTATGAAGTTCGATCACCCAGTGGTCGATATTAGACTAACACAAACGGAATCACAGGCTTGAAACACTACATTGCAACGGAGGACCTTGGTATCGACACCTCGGCGGCGTTGATTCGCCGTGTGCTCGGTCGATCAATTCAGATGGGCCGTCGTTATGGCCAATCCAGGAACAAGGACGACCTATATGAAGCTCTACGACTGTTGGGCACTGGATTGCACTGCCTGGAAGATTACGCTGCCCACTCCAACTACACTGAGCTCAGTCTGATTGAACTAGGAGAGGCAGAGGTCTTCCCTCACGTCGGACGCGACACCAAACTGCAGGTCAACGGTGTCGATGACGAGGTCTATCCAATCGTGACTGGTACCTTTGGCGGAGTGGATTTCTTCCATTCTGTACTGGGAGAGTTGACTGATAAAACAATGCAGTCTGAAATTGAGTCCTTGGAAAATGTTGTCGCCCAATCGGAGAACCAGGATTCCTCTGAGAGTTTCTTACAGACTCTATTGAGCAAGATTCCCGATGGTCTACTTGGTGACAGCAATGACCAAACCGGCCAGATGGATGACTTCAAGTCAAAGGCAGATGAAGCCAAACATGACGGCGAGAACGTCAATCCTCGTGAACCTGAAGAGTGGACTCTCTACCTGAATAATGTTCAGAAGCAGATCTACCCAGTCCTCGAGTGGCACGACAACCTGTTGAAACAAATCAATGCGGCCATCGAAAAGATCCCAATCTTGCCTGACCTGATTGAGCAAATCCAGGATCAAATCACCCTTTTCGTCTTCTCTATTTTAGCTCCTTATGTTCTTCCCATTATCAAGCAGGTCAAGTCCGAGCTTGAAACCGGTTCATCCGAAGTGATCCAGAGCAGTCGGGAGCAACAGCACGTCGTGTTCAACGATGATGACTGCTCAAACCCGACTCACTCAATGCTCTCAAAAGACCACTTCTCAAACATTCTGAATGAGCCCGCTGGTCGTATTGCATCAGCTGTTGTCAAATGGACGGTTCCTCAGCTCATGTCATGCTGGGACGATGAGGATGCCGATATCGACCGAACTCTTGACAGAATTATTTCTGGTGTTTTCCATCACCCTGCTCTTCGTGAGTCTGGGCATGATGGAGCTGCTGATATGCATCAAATCATGTTCTCCACGGTCGAGAAGTGGTGGAGCGAAAAGAATGACGAGGAGCGTGATATCCTCCGCGAGCAGCTGAGCCGCGATGGTGTCCTTGAAGGCAGGAACCATAAAGACGGCGTGCAAGATTGCGGACATGGATGTGGCAAGCCGCTCGCTCTTCCTAAGTCCCACGGCAGCTCTGGTGAAGGCCAAGGGTCAGGTGGCTCCAGTGGTTCCGGTATTGAGAACCTTGCCGCCGAGGCTGTGGGAGGAGGTGCATTTGGCGGTATACTCGGTGGACTCGTAGGAGGTATGGGCTCTTTGCTTCTCAATAACAGCGGGTCAAAGCCTGGTCGAGAGAGCCCAGAGCCTCAGAACTATGACAGTGGGAATTCTTACCAGAGTCGACCCCAACATGAGAGCCACGAGCAATATGGCGGGGATTCGTTCAGTCAAATGCAGCCCCCTCACCAGAGTGGATATGGACAACCAATTGAACCAAGCTACGGAGGATACGGTCAGCCCCTGGTTCATCACGAAGAATACCGTCCTCGTCCCGACGGATACGAATATCAAAGTGAAACTGTCTATCAACAACCACCTCCGCGCCGTGATGAGTACTCTGGCTACGCACCTCCAGCGGAGAACTTCCGCCGCGAGGAGCACCACCAATACCAGTCGGAAAGCCGGGGTTACTACCAGGAGCAGACACAGGAGACCTACCAAAGTGGCCAATCTGAATATCAGCGTACAGAGACACACTATGGATACGGAGGCCCACCTCACCGTGAGGAATATGGACAGTAAGTTAACTTAATTATCTGTTATTGGGTAGCATCTTATATTGACCGCAACATACAGGGAGTCCTCTGGATATGGTAGACCGCAGCCTGGCTACAATGAATTTGAGAATTCTGGCTATAGGCCCCAGGAGGGATATGGGCAGCGAGAGGGTGGTGATGGATACCGCGCCGAGCGACAATATGAGAGTGAGGAGCGCCCCAGGTATCATTCGGGCTCTCGTAGTGGGGGCAGCGATGAGGAACGTTCTCACCGACACCACCGACACCACCATCATCACCATGAACGGTCTGGTTCGGATTCGGATTAGGTAGTCTCAGCAGTGCCCCGAATATAGTGGTGAGGTTAGTGACAGATCCTATCAAAATGGATGACGACACAGGCATCTACCATTCCTTAACCTCTCCGGGAGCCGGTTGTTCGGTGCGAACAACCTTGTCGCAGTTGAGCAGGCGGAGTGGATCAAGAGCCAATTTCAGCTATAAAATGTAGATATGAGGATTAGTTATGTGCTCCATGGGCGTATAAAAGGGTATAGTTGGATTTGGAGGTTGAATGAGAATCTACGTCAAGACTTACCCGGCGCATTGTGTCAACTGTAGTTTCACCCAACTCGTGCTCGAGATAGTCTCGCTTGACGAGACCGACACCGTGCTCTCCGGTGACAGTGCCCTCCATCTCCACAGCGCGTTTCACCATGCGGTGCACGACTCCCTCGGCTATTTTCTTCTCACTGTCGCTGAAGAGGATGATCGCTGTCGGCTGTTAATACATGTTGAGTGGATTTGGGGTATGTCGAAATCAAGGGAATAGCTTACCATGGAAGTTGCCATCTCCAACATGGCCACAGATTCCGGCTAACAAGCCGTTTTTGGTCATATCTTCCTTGGTTGCCTCCATAATATCGGGCAACTTGCTCATCGGGACTGCGACATCGGTCGTCCAGACGTGATCGTCCGGGTTCTTTTTCATCGCCATGACACTCCACAATGCCTGTTTGCGAGCACTCCAGAGTTCTGCCATTTCAGCTTTGCCACGGGCAAACTCGAAGGTATTGCCCGAAGTTCGAGACACAATCTTCTGCACCATACCAATCTGTTCCTTAACCGCATTTGGGGTACCAGTGAACTTGAAGAACAGGGTAGGAGACTCCTTCCACTGACGGCTGGTAGTCTTACTGGCATTGATACACTTCATCTGGATATCATCCAGAATCTCAACGCCAGCGACAGGGATACCAGCCTCCACCACATGGGTCACACACTCAGCAGCATTCTGAATGGTGCCAAAACTTGCGACAGCGACATTCTCACTCTGGGGCTTGACCGTCAGCTTCAAGGTCGCTTCCGTTACCAGACCAAGAGTGCCTTCGCTACCAATAAAGAGCTTAGTTAAGTCATAACCGGCACTAGACTTCCTCGGCCGCTGCCGGGTCTTGATAATAGTACCATCAGCGAGGACCACAGTGAGTGACAGCACCCACTCACGCATTGTCCCGTACCGGTAGGCATTAGTTCCCGAGCATCCTGTTCCGACCATCCCACCAATCATCGCACCAGGACCAGGGTCTGGTGGGAAGAAAAGGCCATCCTTGGCGATCTCCTCGTTCAACTCCTCCCATCCAACAGCAGGCTGAACAACAACATCCAAGTCACGCTTGTGGAGCTCCAATATACGGTCCATACGACGGAAATCCACGCACACGCCGCCTCTCGTAGAAGCAAAATGGCCCTCCAAACTCGTGCCGCCGGAGTACGGGGTAACGGGGATAACGCGCTGGTGGCAGACCTTCATGATGCGCGAGACCTCCTCGGTACTTGACGGGTAGAGGATCAAGAAGGGCTTCTCGTCCTCTTTCTGGGAGTAGGATGACCAATCGGATCCGGCATGCGATTCCAAGTCGCCACTTGCAGTCGAGACATTTTCCTTGCCCAAGATCTCGACGAAATCAGCCCACGCGGCTTGGAGATTGGAGGGAGAGACGTTGTGTTTGGGAGCCTCGATCTCAGAGAGGGGAGTCGTGGATGAAGAGGGCAGAGCTGCGGGCTTGATGGATCCGAGGTAGTAAGCACCAGTTGAGAAGAAAACCAAAGCTACAGCGCGATTGCAGATTTAGTTAGCCAACGACCTATCCAGAGGAAAATGCAAGATTATCTCGGCATCGCATACCGAAGACCAGGGCGGCAGAGCGACCTGCGGGGGACTGGGTCTGATATTGAGCAAATTTCTCTTGTTCGGCACGCTCGCGCTTCAGACGCTGCTGGGTGCTTTCGTATAGTTGACTCTTGAATGATTGGTTTTCCTTGGCTTGCTTAGCCGAGGATGCGAAATGGCGCAGGAGGCGGGGTGATGGTCGAGTCCGAAGACTGCGCACCCCTAAGGCGAGGGCATTAAAGACCATTGCGATGTGTAGAAGAGGTGAAGCTCTCAAAGCTTTCGAAAGCTGCCAGAGAGCTGTAGCTTTCAGAGAAGAGCGAGAGGAGGACGGACCGAGTTCCGGGGGGTCTTGGCATCCGGGCCGATACTTTTTTTCAGTGGGGAGTATACATAGAGGTATTCAGTATATAATCGTGGATAATAGTATCTTATATTGGTTTATATTGGTTTATATGGGTTTATATGGGTTTATTATGTTATATATATCATCCCATTTCTTATATCCAAGCACTATATATACTATATATTATATATATGCTCCGTACGGAGTATATATCTCCTATCTGAATTATACGTCACTTGACCAAAAAGTGGTGGGTCACATGGCCTATATATTCCAAAGTTATTGCCTCTTGTGAATTCACAGAGGAAAGATAATCCCGACAGTCCACCGGTTAATATCATCGCGGCTAAAAAAGAGAAAAAAAAAAACAGTGGCCGATCCACATCGAAGTGGAACTTGTCTGGACCTGCGGGGAGCTCTGCGTTGTTCGGTTCAATTCAATTCGACTGCATTCTCCCGGTTCATATCCCTTTTCTCCTACTTTCTCTCTATATATTCTACTAGTATTGCCCCGGTAGAATCTCTGTCTTTCTCATATTCCCCTCTCTATTGAACCCCCGCATTGTTGCCGATTTCCCCGGAATTCCCACCGTTACTCTACATACACAATGGCCGCAGCTCAGGTAGGACCTAACTCAAACACCGAAAACGACATAGGTTTAACAGTCACATAGAACCTTTCATTCGTCCTTCAGGGCATCCATAAGGTCAAGTTTGAAGACCGCCCGGTTCCCGAGCTGAAGAACCCCCACGATGTTATCATCAACGTTAAGTACACCGGTATCTGCGGCAGTGATGTATGTACTATGCTCTGGAAACAGTATGCCCAAGACTAAACGATCCCCGTAACAGGTGCACTACTGGGAACACGGCTCGATTGGTTCATTCGTTGTAAAAGACCCCATGGTCCTCGGACACGAGTCGGCAGGTATCATCAGCCAAGTCGGATCAGCTGTCAAGACCCTAAAGGTGGGTGACCGGGTCGCCATGGAGCCTGGAACCTCCTGCCGCCGATGCGAGCCCTGCAAGGCCGGAAAATACAACCTGTGTGAGGACATGCGTTTCGCCGCGACCCCGCCCTATGATGGCACCCTCGCCAAGTACTATGTTCTCCCCGAGGACTTCTGCTACAAGCTTCCCGAACATATCTCCCTACAGGAGGGTGCGCTTATGGAGCCTCTCGGTGTTGCAGTGCACATTGTACGCCAAGCCGGCGTCAGCCCGGGTCAGTCGGTGGTGGTATTCGGTGCCGGCCCCGTGGGCTTGCTATGCTGCGCCGTGGCGACCGCGTTTGGCGCCTCCAAGGTCATCGCCGTAGATATCCAGCAGCAGCGTCTTGACTTTGCCAAGGACTACGCCACAACATCGACCTTTATGCCCGGCAAGGTTGCAGCCACTGAGAACGCCGAGCGCCTGAGAGAAGAGAATGGGCTCGGCGCGGGCGCCGATGTGGCGATTGATGCTTCGGGCGCTGAGCCTTCCGTGCACACGGGCATCCATGTTCTGCGCAACGGAGGCACATACGTGCAGGGTGGTATGGGCCGCAGCGAGATCCAGTTCCCCATCATGGCGGCTTGCTCCAAGGAGCTGACCATCAAGGGTAGCTTCCGGTATGGGAGCGGAGACTACAAGCTTGCCGTTGGGCTGGTTTCCTCCGGCAAGGTCGATGTTAAGAAGCTGATCACCGGCACGGTCAAGTTCGACCAAGCTGAGCAGGCCTTTATTGAAGTCAAGGCTGGCAAGGGCATTAAGACCTTGATTGCCGGTATTGATGTGTAAATTCCGTTATAGAAACGAAACATTGGGGTTCAACGGGGCGTCTTTTTTTGATATAATTTGTTAAGCAAGTTTTGAACGAGAGATGAATCAAAAGTTAATATGCAATTACTCTCCTCTTGGAGGTCTGAGCTGTTGGGTAAATAAAGTAATATATAGAAATGATGAAGGTCAACGAAGGGGTATCGTGCAGTGTAGTAAAACGAAGGACCAAATCAAAACAGAAAAAGAAACCAATGTATCTAGGGTGATAGCACAATTATACTAACAACACCCTTGATTTGGGCGACTTCCAGAGCCCAAGCGGAAAACATCTTCCCATTCCCTCATCCCGCTCTTCCAGTTGGGTGTGCCAGGAGCTTTGCCTTTTCGTCGGGGAGTTCTGCGCTGGAGGGGCACGGAATTATCATCTAACGTCGCCCGACTTCTGATGCTCGAAGCGTCGCTGCCACCATATAGACCTCCATCCCCGTACTGGATGCCACTCTGTGGGTCATCGGGGTCGATCTCACCGAGCTCGATCTTGGTCAGGATAATACGCGCCAGCCGATTAAAGACTTCCTCCACGCCATCCCCCGTCAGAGCTGAGATCTCCACAGCGACGGGTATATTTGACTTAGCAGCCCAGTGGGATGTCTCCTCGGAGCTAACCTCTCTGCCTTCCGAGGCACGAGTAGCAGTCAACCTGGTCCCCGTCCCCATCAGGCTGGTCGAGCGAATCGACCCATTTATATCCCAGGGGATAGATGACTGTCTGCTGGAAGTACTAGACGGAGTCGGAGGCGGGCGGGAGTTATCTTCGAAATCGGACTGGGCATCGGAGGTCAGGTCGGCTTTATTCCCGGCCAGGATGACAGATAAGTTCGGGGAAGCGAGAGCGCGGGCGTCCATGAGGAAGGTCGGGAGGGAGGTGAAGGAAGCATAGGAAGCGACATCGTAGATAAGAATTGCACCTGCTGCGCCGCGATAGTATGATCTTGAGACGGATCGAAAGCGTTCTGTGCCTGCTGTATCCCAAAGTTGGAGTTTGATGCGTCTCCGGCGCGACCCCGTGCCGAGTTTCACGATGCGCGAGGCAAACTCTACGCCGATGGTCTGAGAGGAGAGTACTCGCCCTGGAGGAAAGATATGTCAGCGCAAGAGAGAGAGAGAGAGAGAGAGAGAGGTAGAGCGAGGGTCCACGGGTGGGTTGTACATTCATCTTTCACGAAGCGGTGTAGTACACAAGATCTGTAATTCAAGGATCCGATGTCAGCAGATGACCTAAGCTTGTATGTACCGTATTGATATAGTTGGTACTTACTTTCCAGCACCGCTTGGGCCTAGGAGGATGACTTTGGCAAGGTAATCGTACATGCTCCCCAGTTCCTAGTATTGCATTAGCGGTCTCCCGGGGGGTTAGGGGTAGGATATTCACGTACCTGGTCTGGGAGCGAGGAAGTGGAAGAGGCATTTGAAAGACCTCTTTGACGTGCCATGAGAGACCGTAGGGAAATAAGTGATTGGGGGGTTGGGAGAATATGAGAGAGAAAGATAGCTTGGACTTGGGGGGGGGGAAAGCTGTTGGGTGCCCGACCGGGTGATCTCCCACTATCACTTTACTACTATCATCTATTAACTAGTTATTAACTAGTTATATTAAGTATCAACTAGTGAAATAGTTCTATTGGAAATAGGTTTATCATTTGATTGTATGGCTATTGCATTTGAAATACTCCGTACAGTTGAAATATAAAGCTCTAGTCATCTTTTTATAGAAAGAAGTGCCCAGTTACCCAATTATTAGAGCACTCTTTGACTTAAACAAGGCGCACTCATCTTAATCTATAGGATCAGACTGTCTCTTCTATAACAAAGGATAGAGAGTTTCTCTCACCGACTTTGGGGCAAGGGTCATTTTAATTAGTTCAGTGGATAACGGGCGTATGTAGATTGAGATTGGTTTTTGGAGTAATTTGGAGTAATATACGGAGTATACGGAGTATAGTGGGCGCAGAATGAGGCTAAGCAGGTATATGTTGTAATATACGAACTGGAAGACTTGAAGAAATAAGTTTTATGTCATATAATTATGCTCTACGTACATTTGCATGTGGAGAAACAGGGGTTAAAGATCTACAAGTTTCTGACTAGGTACATATGTACGGAGTACTCCGTACATATGTATATATCTCTCCATAAGAGGTTGGAGTATGCACTATTATATCATCACTTTCTTCAGCAAGTTTCTAGAAATCAAATAGAAAATGACATCGTGGCAGTGCTTCTATATTCCGTACATACTCCGTCTATCCTCCGTATAGAATCCGTACTCCGTTCGCAGAAAGAGTAACCTCCGCTCTCGTATCCGCTCTTAGGCCACTAAAGGGGGCAAGGGTCCGAGGCTGAGTATTTTGGCTTTGATGAATTTTTTTTATTGTCCTCTTAATCCTTGGAATTGCTTAAATCTAGGATTCTTATAAGGACTCTGACTCTTATGATCTCTTAAAAAATCTCAAAGGCCCCGAAATCTCTTAAGGAACCGGAGTCCATCAGAATTTCGTCATACCGTTACTTCCCTACTTCCCTTCCCTTAGCTTTTTTTACTGGCCTCCCCTTTGACTTCACCCTTGAAGACCTTCTATTCTATTCCTCTATTCCATTATTCAATACTCATACTCACCATGAAGTTCACTTGGGCGACAACGCTCCTTCTACTCTCTACCAAGGTCGCGTCCCTGACCATCCCTCAAACCGAGCCAACCGATCTCATTGAACGAGATGTGGACCTACTGGATCTGGATTATACCCAGGACACCTCAGATATTGTAACGCTCGAGAAACGGCGTGGCGGTGGTGGAGGAGGCCGAGGTGGCAGTAGCGGTTCATCCGGCAGTTCATCCAGCAGCGGAGGAAGCAGTGGAGGTCGCACTGGTTCCTCAGGTTCATCCGGTTCCTCCGGTTCCTCCGGTTCCTCAGGTTCATCTGGTTCCTCAGGCTCAAGTGGAAGCACTGGAAGCAGTAGCAGCAGTGGAAGCAGTGGCAGCAGTGGAAGCAGTCGCAGTGGGTCAAGCAGCAATGTCGGCGGCACAACTAGTGGTGGCTCTGGAACTCGAGCAACCTACGGCGGAGGCAACTATTATGCCGGCGGCGCGCGCACTCCTTATAGGTCTGGCTCTCGGTCCACTGGAGGCATCGCCCCCTACGTGCTCGGTGGAGCTGCACTGGGATTCTTCCCGGGTCTTTGGCTGTACAGCGCCTACGCCTACCCCTACAGTAACCACTACAACTACTACAATGACAATGACCACAAGAATGAGTCGCTCCCCATAGTCTGTGTGTGCCAGGAGTACTCGGAGTGTGGCTGCGACAACAACAATAATCGCACCTACTACGAGTCCCTCTTCAACGGCACCGTGCCTAAGAACTCCAGTCTTGTGCGCGTGGTCGATGTGAACGGAACTCAGACCATCTACATCAATGGCACCTTGGCCAACGGTACCACTGCCGCGGATGGAAGCTCGACTAGTACTTCCTCGGCATCCGGGCCAATCGCGATGGTTCTGCATGCTAGCGGGTACTGGGTGACTGTTGCCGTGGTAGTGGCCGCCGTCTGGGGATTCTAAATGCCGACAACTATGAAATTGCTTTTTGCTTTTTGACTGCTGGGTTATGATGGCTCTACCTGGCTTGTGTTGACGATGAGCCTTAATGCTATGATAAAACATGATTGGGATGGATGTTTGCTTGTGACTTTGATACCCCGGTTTGGGAGCTGGCCCTTGGCCTGTACAACAGTATTGTTTATATCCATGAGCGCTTTGCTTCTGATAATGCTAAGGCGATATTGAATTGGACTCGAAACTTTAGTTTGTAATAATGAGTAGAGCATAAAATGTAGTCTTGGGTCGATTAAATTGGTTAAATTGGTTAAATTGGTTAGGCTATATTAGGATGCTTCCTATATTCGTCTTTGTATGAAGAAGGGGGAGGCTTTGGTGATCTGATCTATAGCGAGAAACGTTTGAGAAGCCTTGAGGCCTGAATGCCTGAATGCCTTAGTGCCTTGATACCTGTCCCGTCCCTGTACCCAAACGATACAAGCGCCTTGAAACCTCCCTTTTCCCTCTCCCACTTGCAACCTCTCCTGTTCTAAACAGTGTCACTCTTTTGTTCTCACAGCTATTACACTCTTTTATCAGCTGCATTCACTCTTTTGACTCGAATTACTCTCTCTTCGCAATTCGTAATTCTCAATTCTCAATTCTCAATTCTCCATATCATAACAACTTCGAACAAAACATCAACAATGCAGTTCACCAAGGCTCTCCTCTTCCTTTCGGCCCTCGCGCCTGTCGCGTTCGCCGCTGAATCTGCTACAGCCGACTGTGTCACCAAGACCATCACTCTGGTGCCCTCCGGCTACACTCCTCCCCCGTCGTCTACCCCGACTCCCACCCCGACCTCAACCTCGATCTCGACTGAAACTCCCTCGTCGACCTGGACACCTGTCGTCACTAGCACTCCTTCCTCCAGTGCCACCCCTTCCATGAGCCACATTGCCAGCTCCTCCACCCCCCTGATCAAGGCTAGCAGCACCCCCGCCGGTGAGGGTGCCTCGGCTACTCCTTCCGCCCCTGCTACCGCCGGTGCTGCCTCAATCCACCTCCCTGCTTTCATGGCTGCTGGTGCAGCCGCCATTGCGGGTCTTCTCATGATCTAAACTCCATTGGCTCATTTGAACGAGTGAATGTTTGAGTTGCACTCCCGATCTTAGTGTCAAATTTTGTCGCATTGCATCCAGCCTTGGTACTGGACTGCTTCGGCCATCTAGAATGGCCCCCACTTGAATCCTCCCATGTTTTTATTTTTGGGATATTTTCTTCTCTACATATTATTTCTTCCTGACTTACCGGCTTTTAACCCTCTTACTTTCTGGTTACGGTGGTTTTGACGCGTTTTCCGATTTTCCGAAGTTCATTTTTTGATGTTTATACCCTTTTCTTTTCTCTTCGATACTCCCCTTTTGATCTCATCCAAGCATTTTTTGATCTTAATGCTACTTCCTTTCTGTCTTGGTTGACTTTGGATTCTTTATCCACATTGATGCTTGCATCTCTACTCTTGGATGTCATACCACTGTTACTTAACGAGTGTAAGACTTACGAGCTTTTACTTTTTGTGCAATTGATACATTTCATTGTGGCTACATCTAACCTTTGCTTTATCTATAATCCTGTCTCAATCATGGCCGGGGCGTTTCGTCTTGACATCTAGTATGAATTCTGAGCTTCTCGATGAGAGCTTAGCTATGGCTTCATCTACGGCGTATGCTTGACCAAAAAAAAATAAAAACAACTGGCTGAATCAAGCGCATCGATAATCTTGAATAACTTAGGAGAGGACTGGGACTGATCTTATCTACTACAATGACCCCAAGAACGGGCACTAAAAAAATATCGTACAGAAAGGATAACTATAACTAGCCTACTCCTCTTTGGAGAAAGCAGCTTCGTATCTGTCGAGCAAGTTAGCCAACATCCCTCCACTCAAGTGATAAACACCACATACCTCTTGCCTCGGAAGGCCCATAATCCCCAGTTTCCACAAGAAACATCATGAGGATCCTGATCATTCAGATCCCAGCGGAGACTGCGGAAGATATTCTCTCCGGGCTCAAGAAGCACATCAAATTCCCCACGGCACTTCTCACCCACCCATTTAATATCACGCTCCAGATCCCACTGCGTATATCCAGTACAGATAATAGGAACCTTAGTCTCAAGCAATTGAGGCAGCGTCTCCTCCCACTCATGTGAGCTAGCCGGGTGACCCAGACCCGGGTGGAAGAGCATGAAGCAATCTAGATAAGGATCGAAGGGACCAAAATACTGGGCCTTGTTCATAGTATGGAAGTAATCCACATAAGTAGTGATCTTCATCTGGCCACCGAGTCTGTCCTCAACGATGCCACCGAAGGGGTTCTCGGGCGTACGCTCGGGAAGCGGATACTCTCCATCGCGATTCGCCATGCTCTCCGGCCCGATGAAGATTAGGTGTAGCAAGGCGCGCGGGTACATGTACTGCAGCTGCAGCCAGACGTCGCGGGGGAGGGAGGACTCTGCGCGGGCACCGAGGATGAAGATTCGCACTGGGGGCGCCTTCAGGCGGAGGCCTTTGACGTCGATGCTTTCACCGGCTTTAGGGGGGTGGAGAGAGTAGCGAAGGGCTGGGTATGGGTTAGTTTGCTGGCTGGAAATACTGCTAGTAAAAATTGTACTGCTGTACAGGGTCGGCACTTACCACTAAGACTCTTCAATCCCTCCGGTGTGAGCCGTCCACCGGAACGAACACTGTACGGACTAAGCTCGTGCAGGACACTGCCGATTGTCTGGGGGTAGGTGAGCATGCGGGTGACCTGACGCATGGAGCGGTCGTCGTTGATAGCCGCGAATTCACGGGTGTAGAGGTAAGTGTCCCAGTTAGTCATGTTGATAACAAAGTTATCATCCTGAGGACCGGGGTAATGGAATTCAGGGAAGAAGCGGCCGGAGTTCAGGTCGTGGTCGTCCTCATTGATCTGGCGCAGGGTGTCACAGATCTCGAGGTGAGCCTCGAAGTCGTCCATCCAGTGGCCCTCGGAGCAGTAGACTGGTACACCGCAGTCGGGGCACTCGAAGTGCGAATGGGCCGGGGGCAGGTTTGCATCATCGGTGGTTTTTCTGGCTTCGGGGTCGTGCGGCGAGACGGCTGCGCGGGTTTGCTGGTGGCTTGGGTGGGGGCAGAAAGCATTCTGCTTGATGAACTCGGCGCGTTTGCGAAGTGCCGGCGAGGGCGAATTCGACAGGGAGTGGAACAGGTTGTCGGGTTTCAGGACGGCCCGAGGGTTGACGGAGGACCCGGTTGCCGTGTGAGCTGCCCGCTGGGCGAGGGGCGACGGCGAGGACTTGGGGGCACAGCAAGACTGGCTGTGTGTGTGCTTAGGCTGCTCTGGGGAGCTAGCCAGCGATCGGCTGTTCCGTTGCGAGCCAAAGCTGCGGATGAAAGACGGGGAGATGGGGCTTCTTCTCCGCGCGGTAGCGAGGCTCTGCAGGCGAGCCTGAGGAGCTGAGGCCCGGACTCCTTGACGGAGAACCTGTAGGCACTGGACACAAGTGTATCCTGCCATTGCGATGTTAATTGGTTGTGGAGGGGAACTGATCAGACCACGGATAGCTCTGGGGATGTTTTTGCGGCGACACACGTGACTGATACCGATCATCTATGAAACGAAGATATCTTCAATTTTGGCTTTCAATTGTCAGGTTTATTATATTAATTTGGGGGGGAGGTTTACTTGAATATATACCATTGATTATGTGGTTTTATTCAGCCCGGCTAATGTTCATGAGAAAGCTATCCAGAATTCATTCGTTCATTTATGACAATTGAGAGTCTTGTACAAAGCAACCAAGCCAAAACAACAAGCCAAGGACCTCTCAAAAGATATCCTCGGATCGACTCCAATCTTGCGCATCTCGGGAGTCCCAGTATTTTCCATTATGAGCCCAGAATTCCTCTCCAGTAACAGGGCACTTATCACGGGTGAACCATTGCGGCGCGTAGACCTCGCCCTTGGTATCGCGTTCTCTGCGCTTGGCACGCTGCTTCTCTTCGACGCGGTGCTTCTCATCAGCAGCCAGATCATATTCACCATCTTCCATAGCACGCTGATCGGGTCGCCGCCTGGTATCGGTAGGAGGTAGCCACTCCTTCAAGCTATCGGGAAGAGCATTGAGCGTGATGACGAAGGGAGTTAGGTTGAAGGGTATACCAGTAGGACGAGCATGAGCCTGCCAGACTAAGAAGGTCTTAGCAGACTCGGGATCCTGGCCGGAGACAGGTGCCTCAAAGCCGGGGGTGTGACGGGCGTAGATCTTATCGTTCCAGCGACCACCAATGCTCCACTTGGGGGAGCCTTCGCTGTCGACGACTTTTCCTGTCACCTGGTAGGCCGATGAGGCCTTCCAGCCACGCGGCTTGAAGTCCAGGTAGCAGACCTCGCCGGTGGTCCAGTTCTTGATTTCCATCAGACCGTAGTTGTCCACAGTGGGGTTACCAGTGATGATGCCGATGACCGACGAGGTCACCTTCTTCCAGGTGTAGAGTTCCTCTCCGCCGGAGGAAGGTCGCAGCTTCAGGAACCATGTGCCCAGCAGGTTGATATCGAAGGATTTTCCGTAGAACTTGGACTTAAGGGAGGATTCACCCTGATTACGTAGTTTTGGTTAGCTTAGCCCTGGTAACAGACATTCGGTTACGGGATCGGATGCACTTACCCAGTAGTCCCATTTAGGCGACTCGGCCCATGCAGCTCCAATCGGTGGGTGGTGGCTGACTTGCTCCACAAAGAATCGATAGCCCTTGTCCGGACGCACGTACTCGAAGGTTTCACCCAGAAGGGGGTTGAATGGCTTTGCAACACGGCCGATAGTCGAGGCATACTCACTTGCGGCGTACGAGGCAACGTAGACCAGGCGTTCCATTGAATCGGTCCGACCAGCAGCGATGTCAAGGAGGTCAGTATATTCAAGATCCTCAGCCACTCGCTGAAGCAGGGAAGTTGGTTCGTTGAAGGACACCGGAAGCGTCATCTTCGTCATGTCCTTTCCAATCATAGATTTCAAGATACTCTAAATAGTGGTTAGTACTGGCAAAGAAAGAAGCAAGTAAGCACCACAGCTTACCCATAAAGAGATCTTTGGCCGATCATCAGCATCCATTTTGAGTCGCTCTCTAATGGGGTCTTCATAACCCTTGAAGGAGGGTGCAATAATAGTACTCTTGACAGCCCGAAGCTCAGCACTTGCATCTTTTGGCTGTTCCATATGGTTCTCCTCGGCGTTGTTGAAATCCTCGACCTCGATTTCACCGGCATCAATAGCATCAAAGAATTCTTCTCCGTCCGATTCTGAACCGCAGAGACTGCTGAGCTTGGAGTAGGTCGATGGGTTGCGACTGAGTGCGGGTATCGTGGATAGTTGCTGCGTAGGCTGGTTTGCTTCATTCAACGTCTCGGTAATCCCTGCTTCAGTTTGGCTGGCCTCGAGATTCTGGCTGTCTGTTGCCAAACGGGGTGTCCCGCCGGCGATAGAACGGCTACTGACTGTTGCGCTCTCCAGGGCTTCCTTCAGAGCCCGCTTGGTCCGCTTTCGCTTCTCCTCAGACTCGCCCATCTTGGATTGCAGCTCCTCGTGCTCGCGGGCTACACGGGCCATGCTTTCTTCCCACATCTGACGGATAGACTCCTCTCTACTGAGACGAGACTGCCAATAAGAATCTCGGTCCCGTGAGATTTTGAGCAGATTTTGCACTAGACCCTTGAGGCTGCTGACTGCAGCTTCATAGGCACCGAGGGCCTGTTCGAGGGCTGGATCCGCAATGGTCATTTCCGGATTCCTAGACTTCTCGGCCTGTAGCGAGGCAGCCACATTTGCAAGAAGATCCAACTGAAGCCTTGCGGATTGTGCGGTGATATTGAGAGCATCCTTATCAGCGACTGGCATCTCATTCTCGTGGCTTGAACCATAGTCGATAAATTCTTCATCCTCGCCCTCTCCCTCTGGCGCAGATGTAACATGACTGATTGCTCTGTTCATGTCGTTTGGAGCAAGGATTTGGTCATAAGAACCGCCATAAGCGGAACTATCCTCGTCTCCAGCTGGAATATCCAGAGTTGTGCGGGATGCATATGTGCTGAGCCTTGTGCCACTGTTGCTACCACCGCCCAAAGACGGAGCAGCGAGGCCCTTTGTGCTGGGCTTGCGAGAAAGGCCAGACTCCGATGGTGTATCCGTAGGGCGTCCTTCAGTCTGGTCGATCTTAGCCTGGCGAAGCACCTCTGCATTCTTTGACCGTTGACGTTCCTCCTCCTTCGCTTCATCCTTGGCCCACTGAATGGCATTGTTGAGGGACCAGAACCAGCGTTTTGCCTCCACGACATGGTTGGCCTTGAGGTGGTATTTGACAGATGATTTTCCGTGGATCTCAAAGCGCGTCTTGTCCTGCGCATCCATGTTAAGTCTAGCGATCTTCATGTTGATCGCACCGCGACAGGCAGAGCCTGCATCATCTATGGAGCAAGTTAGTAGGGATCGATGGCACGAGGATCGATGACTAGGCTGAAGATGACCGTGAACCTACCTTGATGTTTATAATAACTCAAAACTCCGTCCTCCAGAACGAACCAGCGCAACTTGTACCCCGTTGTGTAATTAGTCCACTTCTTGAGATAGCCTCTCATCTCGCGGGCATCCTTGCCTGCAAGTGGTGCATCGCCAACTGAAACGCGCCCGGCAAGGCCTTGAGCATTACTATTTCCGAGAATAGCCCTTTCCTGGATACCGCGCTGAGCAATAACAGCAGCGGGTGATCTCTTCAAGAGAGCGCGGGTTTTGTCATCCTTCGTCACATCCTGCGGTAGCTTTCCCTTCTTATCGCGACGGAAAGGATCAGCGCCATGTGTCAGGAGGATTTCAATAAGCTGCGCATCTTTATTTCTAGCACCCTCATGCAGAAGCGTGCCGCCGGAATGGGCTGTCGTCGGGTCGGTAACCAGGTCGTAGCTGTTCACATCCATAATACCCTCCACTCGAGGTTCCTCCAGCAAAGCCTCCAAGCCCTTGTAATTAGAGTTTCCAATCAAGACCTGGATTTCCTGGTTCTTGCTATCGATGAAGAGAGACCGCGCAAGCTGAAGCTGCTGGAATATTTCAGGGGTACGGGCCAAATCGAGAGCCGTCTGACCTCGGTAGTTGACAATAGCATCGTTGATAGACGGTCGGTTCAGCAATTCGCGAACAAGCGGGCCCCGGCCTAGTTGGGCGGCAATGTGAAGTGGCGTGTTTCCATCCCGATCTCGCGAGTTGATATCGAGGTCCTCTGCGGTGGACAGCACATATTCCACGACCTGGGGCTCGGCACACTGTAGAGCTAAATGGAGGACGGTAGTGCCGTTAAGGGAACTCACACCCTGCGGGTCGGTAGTGTCCTTAATCGCATTGGAGATGGCGGTGGTATCGCCGCTGCGCAAGATCTCGAAGAGACGAAAGGTGCGAACGGACTGCTCAAGCGACATGCTCCCAGTCTCCATTTGGTTCAAGGAAGGCAGATCTTCAACTGTGTCCATATCCTCAGCGGATTCTTGAATGGCCGGTGGTGGACTCGAGTCCTGGCCTTGGTTGCGATGGCTGTGGCGGCTGCCGCTACGGGTGTGTTTCAACGAGCCGGGGCTTGAGGAGGCAGAGACGACTGAGCTGGTATCTCTGTTGTCATCGGGGTCTCTATCTTCGCCCCTGGACTTGTCACGGTGGAGGAGGGCAAGTGCTATCGAGCTTCGAGAGCGTTTATGTTTGTGCCTGAAAGACAGTGGCATGTCAGTACAAAGTCCGTACACCGTGTACACCATTCACATGTGACTACTTCGAAGGTCACAGGCTCGGGACAAATATACCAAAAGACAGCCAAGGTATTCTCCGGGGCCTCACAGCTGTCATGATACATCATGAACCATGGATCGAGAGTTTCTAGTGCCAAAGTTGGAAGGAGAGCAAGACTTACCCTTCAGGTTTATCAGACATCCTTGTAGCCGACACTGGATTACATCCAATACATCAAAGGTTGTCTGCTCAAGGCTGAGAACTTGGAACGAAATTCGGGGGGAGAGTCCTCGGGCCCTTGTTTGGGGGGCAAATGATGCTGATCTCCGCCTTGGCATGAGGGTACCCCTCGAGTCATTTTTTGTTATACAAAACATAACAAGAGACAAATGGTGAACGCAGGACGGTAGTATTGTAATACACGCATTTATACAAAGCCGATACATGCTATACAGGCCATCCAGGCCGTCTATATCTATCATACAGTATACCCAATATACAGACGCTCGTAGCTTATCGGGTCTCCCCACTCACCAAGATCACAACACTACCCAATTGTCGCTTCAAGTCTTCCTTGCCAACATCGTGAGTATCCTCAACCTCACCCCACATATCGGTCTGCCAGGTCACCTCTAGACTCGACGCCTCAGCCGCCTCCTCGATACCGAATTTCTTCGCCTCGGGTCGCTGAATGTGGCGGAAGTTCTCACTCCATTCCACGACTAGGCGGACCGCGATGAGAAGACTCTTGGAAGCAAGGATTGCCCGCTCAAGACCAGCCAGGTCATACGCAGACAGCTCCGAAACCCAGGTACAGATACTGTCTTTTGTACCCTTCGGCTGGGAGAGAGGGAGGATGCTGTTGGTATCGAGGATAGGGATTATTTCAAGGCCAGGCCAGACCTTGGTGGACAAAAAGCTCATGACGTCCCCCGCGATTCTCGTTTGAATCTGGCGAAGAGACTCGATGGGCTCTCCGTCGGCCGTCGTCCGTTCCAACGCGTGCCTTTGTCGTTCGGGCTCCCAGCAGAGTAGAGTATCGGTATCTAGGTAACGCATGGCAGTTGTGATGATCTGTTTTCTGGTGGTGCTGTTGCCCTCGGCATCTTCGCGGGCGATATCGGTGGCGCGGGCTGCGAGGGAGGTCATGGGGATAAGGTGATTTTTGAGAGCCTGCTGGGCGGAGGCCATCACATCCCACTCCAGCGCAACAGCGTGAGCGAGGTGAGGCTTTGTGGAGGGAATAGATAGGACTTCTTTGGCCGGGGTTCTGACAGGTCGCTTGTCAAGCAGGACTTGATATTCGTCTAGATAGAGAAGTGGATGGGTTAGCGGGCGAGTATTACTGGAGGGCGAGACCAATCAATGCGAAAGACAGCCCATGCTCGTTCCGCTCATACCTGACTTTCCATGCACATGGACATCCTTCCAAAACCGCTTCTTCAGCGCAGCAGTGAGTTTGTATCGTGATGCTTCACCCTCGGAGGCTGAGAGCTCTGCATCGTTTGAGTTCGAGGTCTCCTTGAATTCTGCTGAAGGGGTAGCTGGAGCTTTAGGAGGAGGGCCGTGGGCAGTGATAGGGTGTGCAACAGCTGATCTGAAGGGAGATGAGTGGATGCGCCGGCATAGCGAGACGGGGTGACGGGCGACGGCGGACAGCTGCGACGGAAGCGCAGCGCGAGCAAAGGCGACCATTTCTTAAACGAAGGACCCTTAGTAATAAATTATATTAGAGAAAGAAAGGGGTTGAATGGGGACAATTGGTTCCTGGATCCAAAGTCGGAGTGTTTGGAACTCGAACATTTTGGCCCGGGAAGTCTTGGCTCGCCACACGCGCCACATCTTAATCCCAAAGGGGGTCTACATCGGAGTACAATCTATAAAGTACGGAGTACGGAGTACCTTGTCTCGCATTGATTATAGATTTTTAATGCTCAGCTTGTTTCGACGCTATTTTCTTACCACATTCAAGCCTTTTTGGGCTGGTTCTAGACCAGATCATCTGCATGGCATCAGAATTAGAAACAATGACATGCATCCATTGCTCCGAGATAGCTCTAGGGTTCTATTATCTATAATCCCTGGATGGTCATATGCGTAGATTCCAATCAATTAGAAATTATCTGCAGTTTGGAAAAGCAAAACACGCGAGAAAAAACAAGTAACAGTTCAGAATACCACCTTGCATCTAAAGAAGAAGAAAAAAAAAAAAAAAAAAAAGGGACAGCTCTCACAGAAAACTCAGGGGAATCAAAGCTGAATAGCAAGCTGAATAGCAAGCTGAGACGCAAAGAGTCAAGCACAGAACAATTGCAAAACGACATCCGCCCATGCTTTTGTAATTTACAAGAAGAGAAGGGGAAAAAAAGCCTCGACGAATCGAGACCACCATTTTGTTTTTGATAACCAGGCAATCATGGGCAGAGAAAAGAAAAACAACGAGCAGAAGTAAATATGCCAAGTGGTATCATTCATCGGTTAGGGGTTGACGTTGGAGAGGAAGAGCATTGCAACTTCGAAGCTCGTATCACACTCTCGACAACTTGGCGACACAGGCAAAATGGCCAGGGCAGAAGGTTTGGGAAGGGAAAAAAAAGGATAAAAGTCAGGGCAGATCTAGAATCAAAGAGCATATGTCGTCACGGCGTTTCGTCATGATATAAAGGGCCAAGTCAATGGGCTTGAAGTTCTCCCCCTGTTCCCTGTACAAAGGGATCTGGTAGACCAAACCCCGAAAGAGAACAGGAAATGGATCTTCGGTAAAAAAAAACCGAGGAACTCATTTAATGAGATATTGCGGATAGTACGGTTGCTTCATTCGATCGGCATCCGTCCGCTTCTTCATACGCTCAGCATCGTAATCATCGGCGCCATCACGGCTACCCCATGTTGTCTGTAAGAAAAAGAAAAAAACTCAAAGTCAGTCCAGCTCTCGTATGTAAAAAATAAAACATGAAATCCAATCCAAAAGGCAAAAGGCAGATAGCTGATCTAAAACAATCGGGGAAAGGGAGAATAAGTGGGTAAACCGAGCTGCAAGCGGGGAGGAGACGATCAAAGCGCTGTGATGCTGAGTTGTCATAGGAGGAGGGGGGTTGCGCTTGGATACACTCGGCGAATATGCAGATAAGAAAAAATAGGAAAGAAAAAAAAGAAAAATAAAGAAAAATAAGGGAAAAAATAAAGGAAAGAGAAAAGGAGAAAAGGGATAAAAGAGGAAAGAAAAAAAAAAAAAGGAATTAAACATACCACATTCAATGTCATTACGGCGTACATCTTGATTGCACCGTGTAAATAACCGAAGATGACGGAGACTGGTAGCAAGAACACATCAACTGGATAGCGAAGATAATGACCCAACAGCTTAATCCACTTGCTAGTGAAGATCCAGAGGTAGAGCATAGTCATGGATTGATCATGCCATGACTCTCCCCACGATCCAGTGGCCTTGTGGCACAGCCAGACCAGTAAAATGTCGCCTAAAAAGGCAGGCGGCGACAAGGTGGTCAGGTGAACAGCATAAGCGCTCCAGGGCTGACGACTATAGAAAGGTTAGCTCTGTTCATTGCTTCATTGCTTCATTGTTTCGTTGTTTCGTTCTTTCTTTGTTTCCCCCGTTACACCCAAGGCCTGACGCCTAGACTCGGACTCTCTTTTGGACATGATCAAGAAGATCAAAGCCACCAAGATGGGAGGGGAAAGGAAGGTAAAAAAGAGTGTCAAGGTAAGACAACTCAAAAGGAAAAAGGAAAAAGTTGCACTCACTGCCAAATGTGCTTCTCGTGAAACATCGATGTCAAATTGCTCCGCCAATTACTTCTGGACCAGCGGGCGCATTGCTTCAAGAAACGAGGATTGTCCTCGAGAGTTGTCAGCACCTCTGCCTCTGGGTGGTACTGCATATAAGTTTCCCATCCGTGCGAGACCATCCAACGGGTGATAAAATTATCATCGTCGGCGTTAAGTTGGTACTTGCCCCACCACCACTCCTCATTGGTGAAGGCATAGGTAAAGGCCTCATTCTGCAGAATTCGCGTCCGATACGCAACCGTCCGTCCCGACATGCAGGGAAGTCCACCGTCCACATGAGTAGTCGCGCCGCAGTCGAAGTTGCGTCGTTCCAGGTACAAGGCACCCAAGAAACCCCAGAGCCGCTGTGAGAGGCTCGGCGCAATCGCCCGGCGCAATCGCTGACAGGTTACCACCCCACCATATTTCTCGTCCTTTTCAAAGGGGGCCAAAATCCAAGGGAGCAAAGTACGTGGCCAGCTCACGTCGTCATCGGCGAGAAGAGTGATGGCGGTTCGGACCTCGGGAATGGCTTCGGTCATTTGACGACGCTTGTTAGGGTGCTCGACTGTGAACAAACGGATTCGAGATTTCGATGCTGGCATGGCACTCAGCATCCGCTCAGCCTTGGTGCGATTGGCCTCGATTGTCACCAAAAGCAATTCGAAGGGTTGATTGTCGAGGATTGTCCGTATCGTCTCCACCAGCTCATCGCCACACCCTTCCAACGATGGAATGATCACCGTCACATCTTGCGATGTCAATTTGGGGTTCTCCGGTGGTGGGATTGGCTTGAATGACCAAAAGGAGAACAAATTGAACACGAGTCGGGTATAACGATAGAGACTGGTTACTCGTTAGCTAGTGGTCATATTGAGCTTCCAACATGTACTCACAAGAGTGTGACGAATGCTCGCATAAAGGGGAATGCCATGGTGTGAAACTCGACTGTCCCCCACGTAACCCTCACTAGTTCTTGGGAGATGATTCTCTTTTTAGAGAGGTATCAAGCATTCAATGCGCTATTACCTATTGACCAAGTGTGGTCAATTGCCTTTAGGCTTAGTCAATTCCAAGTCTCAACGAATGTCAAGGAGACAATGCTTCCTTCAATTCAAAAGGAAAATAGAAGAGGAAAAAGGAAAGGAAAAAAGGAGATGAGTACTTTGACTGAGGGAGGGAGAGATTAAAGTAGGAAAGAAAGGCAGCACATGCGATGAACTAAACAAAATAAATAGGACAATATAGAAATATCGAATAATATTTTAAAATGAATTTTAATAAAAAAAATGATAAAAACCCGTAAATACTAAAATACTAAAATACTAAAATCAAATGAAACGCCGAACTAAAAAAGCTATGCCCCAGTCTTGATTGTCGTTTTGAGTGTGCTGCAGGTAGTTTTTTTGCCTCGTGCGTCAGAGACCCTGGATCTAGAGGCCGTCCATAAGTGGAGAGGGGAATTTGGCGGTCCATGCAGAGTATTGCTTTTACGTATCTTACATACCTCGATATAGTTATTTATACATATTATATGTATAAATTGTATGTTATACATACTTTCTATGTTATCATGTGGACAAATATATCAGAGTATAAAGCTTTCAAGGTTCAGAATCAAAAGATTCAGCCTTGATCAGCATGCTCAACATGTTCACCCTGTGGGGAACATATGCATGTACCTTTCTTGCTTTTTATTTTATTTTATTAGTGCTTTTTCCTTTTTTTAAAAATTCTACTAACTCGTTTAGTGATTTACATGATTTCCAACATACAGTAAAAATAAGATCATGGACAATAGGCAACCGTTTGGGTTGGATGCATATTAGATACCTTGTCGTTTGGTTCTTCCAAGCAATGCAACCCTAAGAAAGGTACTTTGTTCCTAGGTACCATAAAAACCATATATGCAATGTATGTGTTTTTTTTTCTCTTTCTTTTTATATCGTCGGCAAAAAGGCAACACAAAAGCAATTCAAATTGGAGAACATATCCGATCATGCATGATGCCTTTTGCCTCGGAACTTGAAAGACCCTTCATTGGCGGCCAGGCAATGACCGGAACTCATAGCTGGACACAGATCTGAGATATCGCTATTTATATAATTGTCTATTATAATCACGTTGGACAATATGCTATAGCTTTGATCAAAAGGTGATTTGTGGAACAAATGCGACTTGACAATACACCATTCCTAATTAGCGTGGTCCGCAGTCGAATGGAGTCCAGAGAAGATCCGCCAAAAGTACCCGGGCTAATAGGATTGGTTCTTTTTCATTTCATTTCAAATTAATGTGTTGGTAAAATTAAACAGATCCCAAACTACGGTGCATATTGGTCGGAACAAAGTGTCTAGGTGTACGGAGTAACTTGAAGCCAAATGCCTATTACCATATAGTGTGCAATGTAAAAAAAAAGGTGAAGTGAAAAAAACAAAAATACGGGTAATCCTGGTGGCGATCGCTAAAGTGCCCGTGTAACGGGCTGTTCCACTGCACAGTGGGGCAATACCCGGTATGCCCAGGGAATTTTATATATGGGCATTACTAAGAGTTTGTAAAGATATGAGAAAAGGGAAAATGGGAAATGGGAAATGGGAAATGGGAAATGGGAAATGGGAATGGGAATAGGAAATGGGGGCAATGGGGAAATTAGGGAAATGGAGGAAATGGGAAAAGAAAGCGAATGTCGACAGATCGCCTGATTGCGCGTTTAATGCCGAAGGGCAACCAGGTGCCTCGGTGGCGTGAAGGTAAATATCCCGGTCACGAGTATATAATGGAATGTGAATGAAAGTGTGAAAGTGAAAGTGAAAGCGAACTTGGACCGTGCTCACATTAGTATGATATTGGAATATAGCTCATATTGGCATACCTAATATCGAATATCAATTATATATATTTTTTTATTTCGTATATCCGCTAATTACCCTATACTACATACATCATACTATTACATTCTACGGAGTACTCTATAACTACAAAGTACGGAGTAACATGTACATGTAGCATATGCTCAATGCAGACACATCCCCTAATGAAACTAGGATCATGATTGGTACTGTCATCACCAACCCGGTCAACTCCTTCCTTTCATAGGTAACAACCGCTGACTTTCGCGCCAGTGTCGCTTTGGCGTCTAAAGGTGTTCCAGCCTTAGCGGAATGGGGGCACGGCCGGAGACGATGATGGAATTACAACATAATCCATCTGCAAAAGGCCTAATATGGATATCTCTCTGGTCGTGATCGTCCAAACTCGCAATCTGGTACTTTTGAGAAATGGCTTAGGCCTCTTCTTCTCTTTTCATAGGGTTCTACAAGTGGCAATGCATGGCTTTTTTTGGGGGTTTTTTTGGTTTTATTTCTCTTTCTTTCTTTTCTTATCTGCAACAGTTCCATCTGGGTTCTCTGCATATGCATATTCTGTACCTTGTATATTTAGCGTTCTTTCTCTACTCTCCCGGCCGAACCGAAGAGAACTCTTTGAAAAAGTACAGAATAGCCACGGTCTTCGGCCGTGGCCAGATCACGTCTTTGAGTGAAACAGACGCGTATCTCGGCTGCACGGACTCCCTCCCCGTAATGTATTGAACCCGCTCCAACTCCACCGGCAGCCGGGAATGGCCGGATTTCTATTTCACTTTCAATGTTATGATTTGTGTAAGAGTGGGAGAGGAGGGGGTTTGTGGGTTTTACGCATAGACCCGAGGTGAGGCCGGGATATCAAATAAATGCCCAGGTGGGGGGGCTAAACGGGATCCTCGACTGTCACGGGAAAAAGGGGCGATGACATGCAGTCGATCAGACCAAATTTCCCCTTCGGCCAAACCCATTTCAAGAGATGATATTCTGTTACCCCATTCAGCTCTAGTTCAACTACCTTCCGTAGGGTGCATACAACATACAACATACTCCGTAGTATTATTCAGAAAATTTAGATCGGCTGTGGGGGGATTCGTAACTTTTGTAGTGGATCGAACAAAGATACCTACAAACCCATTGTGATGTTCTGATTTACCCCTCAGTTAGGAGGGGAAAAACAAAATAATGATAACCTTGATTCATACCCATTCCAACCTCCAGTACTACAATAATTGTACATTGCCAATGAAATATATTGTATGTTGTAATAGCTAGAGCTAATATCTCGAGCTGTACGGAGTAGTTCCCCCTGTAGGAGCTTGGCCGGGGTAATAACTGGTCTCTAAAGGTGGGAACATCCGTGCCATTCTAGCCGCTCTCTGGTGGGTTAGCTGCAGTAACCATGGCTTGGTGGCTGGTTAGTTTCGGGATTATCACCGAACTTGGTTCTCCACTGAGGGTTGTATTGAAAATACACGTATTTTAATGTTCATGTTTAGGGGAGAACACACAGCCGGCTTCTCCGTTTGGAGTCTAATACTATGCACTCCGTACTCCGTACTATATATACTCCGTAATGTACGGTTATATCACGCAATCATAGTGGTTATCCCCTATGTTGTATATCAAATTTGACTTTGATGGCTTTGATCATGAACTCTCGGTCCGAGATTGGCCAC
Organism: Penicillium expansum; assembly: GCF_000769745.1. NCBI lineage: Eukaryota > Fungi > Ascomycota > Eurotiomycetes > Eurotiales > Aspergillaceae > Penicillium > Penicillium expansum. The sequence goes on from NW_015971226.1 coordinate 53,689, forward strand.
TGCGGCTCTTTTGTACTATCGCGTCTTATGGAGCTGTTAAGACAGATGAATAAACGCATGTACCAAGGCAAACGAACACGGAGAGCACCGAGCGCACGCTTATCTCCGTATTGCCGTCAGTGCGCACCACTATGTAGGTCCTGACTACCGAGGTCCAGTCTAGCTACATGTAGTATAACTTGTTATTTATTAGTATCAGCCTCACTTGTACTCTGCTCGTTCCTACATTCTATGGTTGTGTGTCAATCTTGTCCATCTCTATATTTCTGTTGTCATAAATCTGTGTATCAATATCAAATCCAAGGATACAAAGAACTCGACCGCAAACCCTCGTATCCAAACTCCGAAATCTCCATATGCAAATGGACAAAGATCGCAATGCCCTCGGCGCATCCTGACGTCAAATGAACCGATTTCCTCCCGTTCATGCAGCTGGGATAGACCGGGGACCATACGGAAAAGCGGCAGAAGATGCACCTGCTCACATATAGGACCGTGGTAGCGGAACTGCACCTCGTGCATCCCCTCGGCCACTAATGCGCTGCAGTTACTAGGAATATTGTGGAAAAGGAATAATAAATGAAATAGAAATAATAATATAAGTATAAATAAAAATAAAAATACCATTCTAGAACACACGTGCAGAATCTCGTTTACGCTATGCAGGGTATTCGGCGTTGGCCGTTGAAATAGGTTGTGCAAATTAGTCCACGGACATGGAGACGTTAGCTGTTTCGTTCTTGGCTTTGATAGATGTTCTTTGTTGTACTCCTGTTTCTGATTTTGACCTCATAAGCTATTTTGGGATTGTCTTATCAAGTTATCAAAGTAGAGAGCCATAAGCCATAAGCCATAAGCCATAAAAAAGCAAAAAATAAAAATAAAAAAGCTTTCAGCCCTATGAACTGGCCCTTACTTGGCAGATATCACACGTTCACTCCGGCTTCCATAGCCATCCTGCAGGGTCAAAACAAGACTCGAAATCGACGCCACCAAACAACCCAATCGCCCCATAGAGGTCATAGTCCCCTTCCAAGCCCTCGACACCCCCAGAATCCGCATCGACCTCCTCATGCAGATCCCAACCCCCAGATCGGTATCCATTCCGCGTGAAGAAGATATGCACCTTGCATCTCTTACTTTTCTTATCCCCACTGTAGATATTGTCCGGCAGCTCAAACTCCATTCCCAACCCAATTGTCTCACCCACCTTAAACGCCGTGGTAAAATCCCGGCCCCCAAATGAATCATTCACGAACCGACATCCATCATCTGAAAACACCCCCAACCCACCTCGTTCCCAACCAGGCGATCTCCACGATGGATAAGGTTGCGCAGCGTATCCAATCGAAATCCCACTACGATCCTGCGGCGTCGGTCCTGCCCTCAGCGCCAACAACTTAACCTCAAAGTAAATGGTCTTCTTCAGCTCACGCACAAATGGCGAGTCCGTTGCAGGGAAGTACATGGGCAGCTGGGTAAGAATGACACAATCTCCATTCCCATCCGCGCTGTGTCCACGCCAGCGGCCACGCGCAACAGCCGAGACATTGCCACGTAGCTCGGCTGGTTGCACGGGTCGAAGATCATAGGCCTGGACGTCGTGATAGACGGCAGTTGAGGGCTGAGTTGGGAGCCAGAGGGGCACGGAGTTGCAGAAATCATGGGCACGTTGGGCGTCGTCTTCAGAGGCGTTCCCCGTACCTGAGATTAGATAGCCAGTGATTGGGGGAGGTGGGAATGTGGCTGTGTCTGGGACTGCTTCCTGCCAGTTGTGATATGGAGGTGGGTTCCCTGAGGCTGATGCATCGGTCTGTGGCTGGGTACCGGAGATCTCCCAGGATTGTTGTGATGCATCATAACTTGGCGGAAGGTCGTTGTGGGATTGGTTGGACATTGTGTAGATTCTTAGCTTCTTAGCTTCTTAGTTTTGTATCTGAATTTTTTTGTACCGAGTAACGAGTAACAATTTTAAGGCTGGTTGTGTAGAGTATTGATTCTCGGGGGGAGATGTAAAGGTGAGATTTTTTGGGATTTTGATGCCAAGTGGAGGGGTGTGACTCCTTAGACTTCTTTGGGCTTCGGATTGGGATTCTCTCATTCTGACAGTTTCACGATTCAAAGAGTTTGGAATTGGACTAAAATTCGGGGTTTTCTTCATATTCATAAATGAAGTATAAATTGTACTCCTTATACGGAGTATATATTGTAACATCTCAAAATCTACAGATCAGATGGGGGCAAAAAAAGAAAAACAGCAAAAAAACCCTAAGAATAGTCTCCGCTAGTCCCGTACCTCTCGAGGGTTTCAGCTGCAGCCAATACCAACACATTCGGAATTCCTTCGATTCTTGACTGTTTCCCTTTTCTTTCTTTTTCTCTCCTTTTTCTCTTCTTTTTCTGTGTATTTTCCTTTGGCCTTGGGCCTTTGTCCCTCTTTTTGTTTCTCTTGACTGCGACTTACGACTTACGACTCACTCACGTCTCACGTCTCACGCCTCACGCCTCACGCCTCATCCACGATCTCTCGATCTTTCGATCTCTGGACTGTTTCCCAGTTCAATGTCACTCGCTTCTTTCTAGGTTAGACATTCGCTTAAAACCAACTCCAATGGAGGCCATCTCCACCGATCCGCCCCGCAGGGCCCGGCGATCATCCATCTCGGACCATATCCACCGCGTTTTTAGCAAATCCATGGATGTAAGTGAACCACAAAAAAAAATGGAGGAACTTCATTTGACCCCTTAAAAGAAACGACACAGTCAAAATGGCCAATTTGTTCCCCCTGTTCCCTTCCTCGCCCGCGAAGCTCTCGCACATGAAACGGCAACGGACAATACTTCCCATGCGAGGCACTCTTTGTACGATGAGACCGGGCCTAGCTCGGTCTCTTACTCCTCCAACTCACGTTTGCCCTCCACCGGTACACCTGGATCAAGTCTATCAGTCGCAAACGGGGCCTCTATGGAGGATGATACTCCGACCCAACAAATGACGCCCTTGCCTAGCCGTCCCAACGGAGATATAGACAATATCTGCAAATCACCCACCTGGGACAAACCCAAAAAGAAAGAAAAGCGGGTCACAAAGCGCCTGGAAGCTGAGAGAAAGGAACTCGAGAAACGGTTGCTAGCGCTTGAGGATGCCCAATCTAAGGTCGACCTCGGAGTCTATGAAAGATCCTCTCGCCGTCTGACCAAGAAACAACCTGTGAGCAGGTCAAGTAGAAGCTCCAGTACAAATGCAGAGCGTCCCAGATCGTCAAGTGGCCTGTCCTCGATATTCCGGCGATCGCGCCGGAATTCTAATTCGAGTGACCAAGACTCTCCGTCTGCCGAGTTTAGCCAGCTCAGGACAGACACGAACCCACCGTCTCTGCCTTTGACTCTACCGGAGCGGTTTGGAACGGCCATCACCCGAGAGCTACAGTCCAAGCATGGCACCGCATTGAACCTTTCCGCTTCGCACAAAATATCCAACCCAACCCAGCACAACCGTTTGCACGCCTCGGCAAAGTCTGATGATCTTCGTGAGAACTGGAAGATGGCTGAAGCCTGGAAGACAAAGGATGGACGCGAGGCCCATCGGTCAGTGTCGGAGCAGATTCCTAAAGGTACTCAGTCCATGGTTGGAAAAGGTGCTCGAAATGGCGAGACACTAGGACCCTCGGACGATCTAGATAGGGAGTCGTTTTCCGCAGCTCTGAAGCATGACAGAAAGAGTGTGCCTGCGGCGGATAATCCCCTTGATCGTGTGACTCGCCATGACCGTTCTGTCAGGGCTAGTAGCATGCCAATGTCGCAAAGCATGAGCCAGCCTAACTTCTATTCATCTGGTCATCCTGATTCGCCTACTCAAGTTACCACGGCTCGTCAGTTGCAGGAGTTAACACCTCCAGAAACTCCAGACAATCCAACCAGTCCATCCAATGCCAGGCCGTATCCACCACCACTCAATCCAGCACTAATACTTGCTAGGAAGAGCCGAGTGGATCCCTTCCCGCGAGCATACAAGTCGTCTCCCCTCGCACTAAATCCTGCAAATACGGATGAATCGTCCCAGAATGATACCATGATTCCAAGACCACTGACAGCACAAAATCTTGACCATGCGAACCCATCCCAACCACCACAATCCCCCGCTCAACCTCATTCTGAGGATCGGGGAAGAAGCCGATTGCCTATCGCTTCATCCCATACCCCCAAACGAACTTCAAGTCGTTTCAAGGAAAACTTCCAAGAGACTCCGCAGTCGATTGAATTACCACCGATCCCAGTCAAGAGCAACAGACGGAGTCTCGAGATTCGGAGAATGCCAACCACATCAGCCGATCCGCTCAAAGACATCCCGGCGTCTCCTTTCCAGGTAGCCGTCAGGTCTCCATTCCATACCGGAAGTGTTTCGCCCAGCGAGAGGAACAATCGAACATCTAAAGACCTGTCGGACGACAATTACATTGTTCCTGCAAGATCTCCCCGTCGAGCTTCTCGGACTTCCACCGAACTCCCTGGAAATGTCCTTGTTGTTGTAGGACCTGGAGGGTTCATACCCGGACATAGCCGCACTCCCTCACACACCTCCTCCCATGACGGTCATTCAAATTATGACACCGCTGACGAAGATGCACCTGAATCTCCTGGATTCAGTCGTCAATCGTTGACTCGCGTGGATACAACTCCCTCAATCTCTGCCGTTGAAGCGCCAGCCGTACAGGAAGCCCCCGTTAGCCCACTCATTCAACCTAGCAGCCAGGCTGGTACTCAGCCTAGCATCCAACCCAGCACCCAGCCCGTCTTAGAGCCTATCCAGCAGTCTGGCTCTCATCCCGATACTCATCACGGCATACAGTACGGTCCTCAATCTGGTACTCAGCCAGACATTCATCCCGTCATGCAGCCCAGTACCCAACTGGGTATCCAACCCAGCAGCCCCCAAAGCCGACCAGGTCCCATGAGCATCCTCAAGAGAAGATCCCAAAAAGCGAAAGCAGCCCACAGCCCACAAACAATCGCCAAAATCTTCGTAATTTGTTGCCGCTGCAAGTACTGGCACGACCTTCCCTCCGAAGTCTATGCGCGTCTCGCCTGCCCCGAGCGTCTAGGCTCAGATTCCAAACTGGGCGGGTCCCGCTCCAAGAAGCAACCTGACAGTGGTGCCCGCAAGCTAACAGGCTCACGATCGCTGCCATTCGGCCAATTCCCAGCTCCCCATTCTACCCAGGGCATGCCCGATCTGCGACCTGCACCTCTTCTACCTCGCAAGGTGACCTGCTGCTGGTGTGGACACAACATGAGCCGATCTTGCTGTGAGGGTTGGACCACTGTTGTTGAGATGCGTGAGCGCCATCATTGAGTGTGATGGGCTTTAGAACATTGATGACACTTATTGAAAACATTTGAAAGCTACATATGATCTGAACGATTACCATGATGTTATGATTTTCTTCTTTTTTTTCCCGTCTCTTCTCAGTTCCATGTCTCGTGTTTGGGATTTCTGCATCTACATCTGCACCTATGTCCTTGATGGTTACGATCTTTGGGCTATCTTACAGACAGTTTCCCATAGAGTAATTGAATCAAATGTATGTAAATTGAAACATGACTTTAATTGAAGCTACGTGTCTTCGACTGTAAAGGTATTGAGTGACTAGCTAAGTGACTACTAACATACATAACGAAGGAGGATGCAGTAAAACACCCCCCATGTATTCCGTGAGACTCGTCGAGTGACTATGGAACCCCAGAAGCTCAGTCACTCGTCAAAGAACTCGCATGAGAAAGCCCCGTTTGATTTGGGTGCCGAACTGCATGGGCCTCAACAACTTGGTAATGTTGATGTCTTCATGCATAGGGCACCCATGTGCTACGGGACCCTCCCCCAACGCTGTCTCATGGGGGCTATGGAGAGATGGTGATAGAGAGGGCTGAGAGGAAGAAGGGAAGAAGAAGAGAGAGAAAAAGAGGTGGGAGGGGTCCTTTTATATGGTCACATCCCACGTACCTTCCCAAAATGGACCTCCAATGCACCTTCCCTAATAGTCTAATGTCACATGATATCTATGAACGTGGACAATTGGACAAAGCCACAGCACAATGAGGTCTCCTTCCAAAGAATACAGCTGATGAGTCGAGGCACAAAAGTAAAGTGACTTTTAGAGCACCTTTTAGAGCATCTTTTAGAGCATTCGTTTAGAGAGAGTTGGTCTAGGTTCTACAATGACTCTGACACCTCCATGAATACATTTATGACCGGAACTAGGGTTTAGATCAAGAAAGATACACATACATCCCCGACTAAAGGTACTCAATGAGAATATCAGAGCTTCGAAAGACATCGACGTTGTCTTCGGGAAAAGACAAGATGGGCTCCCCAAAAGGTACCTCAGGAATTGAATGGATTCCATCTGAATGTTGATCTCAAAGATGCATCCACGTTTTGACTCGCCGTCTTATCAAGGAGCATATGGATTGTCGACAACATCAGTGGTGGTTGTGCTGTCGGTGCAGCACTGCTATAGTCTCCACTGCGGTCCTTGAGACAGTTATCGGTGAAGTCCAGATCACCATAGCTACGAGGCCATGATGCCATGATCTTGCAACCAGGAATCACTTTAGCATTCAGATTATTGTTACCGTCGAACATGGCATAGATGGTAGCGGTGCTACTAGCAGTATTCTGATCCGCGACGTCTAGAACTGTTAGCCTAGCTCCCAACCTAGGTGATAAAGGAAAATGATGCGACTTACTATAGGCTCCACCCCAGGTCTGGCAGCGCTTTGAATCATTAATCAAAATACAACCGCTGCTAACATGCTATTGTCTGAATTAGTCGCGGGTATGAGTGCGTAGAGACCCTTTTCAGCAAACTTACAATGTTGGTACCACTGGCAGTGTATCCCTCAGGGTCTTCACAGGGCCAGTAGGGCGAGTCTCCATTGCCCAGTTGCATTGTGTCAATGATGGCGCTGGCATTTGTACACACCGGCAAACTCATGAATCCAGGAGTTCGGACGCTAGGGACATCCCCGCCGAAGCTGTCCACGATGGTATTGAAATCAGGGCGGGGGTAACCGTTCTGGTAGTTGTTATTGGTCCATCCCGACACGCAACTTTCGACAATGTCTTCGAGGATAATTCCACCCCAGTTGGTTCCGTCCAGGGTAGTATGGTCTCCACCGGGCAGAGCGCTAGCAGGGAAACCGGTCCCCGCGATGCTGTGGGCGTTCAGTACGTTATGTATCTTGCCGTTATAACAGACATTAGTCCTGACCGCGTTGGCGCTGGACACGAAGTCAGCATACGAGACAATTGATTCTAGATAAGCGGAGTGCACCATTGAGGTCCCTTTCCATCATATAATACAAGGGCGTTGAGCGTTGAGCGTCATTAAGGATACTATTTAGCCTAGAAGGTATACCTACTTAGTCTCCACTAGATAGGAAGTGTCCCCTTACTCCGCACAGAGCACTATCAACTACATGTAGTCACACGATCACCCGTACAGGATCAGTCTAAAGGTTAGCGTTCCGACGATCAAGCTTGTTTTGTTGAATTACGGAGCCTAGGATATCCCGCATTGCTACTGACCAAATAGGAAACTCCTCCTAGGGCCTCGGGGCCCTGAGGTCCCTAATTTAATTTGTTTTCGACGCTTCCGATATCGTGATTTGAGGGGAAAGTGAAATGGCAAATGCCATTTACTTGATCCGGTAACCCTTTACGTGCGATAGATAGTAGGGACGCTAAATATATCTTACGTGTCTAGTCCTATTGGTGGGGATATCAAATAAATAAGCCTTTACCTAGTCATTGTTCCACTATACCTGAAATGGTCTATACAATGCGCTAAGATGAATCCTTCCAGAGATGGACCAGTCATCGTGTGCGATATGAGACACGTAGGATATTTTCCAATTAATATATTTATCACAATACGAGACACTTGGGAGGCTCCTGATTAACATGTACATGCCTGATATAGCGTTAGCTTCTTCATAGAACAAGAACATAAGGATGTTACCAGGTGCTACTACTCATTTGTTATATACTTGGCTAATTCTACTTATCATTTCTAACTATTAAACTGACATGGGTTTATCCATTTCCGTAACTGATTTTTTGAGTTGGAGATAAGTCCCCGAGCAATTTCGATTGTGAAAGTAGCTTGTGAGATATTCCTTGGTCCATACTTCTATATCCACTCGTCATTCTGAGTTACGAGGAGTAGTGATGATAACAGCAAGCTTGTTGATATAGTCACCGTGGACAGATCCCAAATCCGAGTTGATGTGCCACCACGTGGCATCTCTGCATAACTGGGGATAAGATTCGGAGACATCGACTTCAATACGAACTCCCCAGACCAGGCCTTGTCGAGATTGGGACCCATTGAGCCCACGTCATACGTTGTGATGAGCACTCGCAACCTTGGGGTCGTTGAGTTGGCCCGCTATACTACTACGGTTGCTTGGCTCAAGAGCCGAATGAAATGTTCGGACGTCAACAAGAACAGCACGTGGAACCACTTCCATACACCATGCGTTTTGTGGACACTGACGGTATCCAAACTTGCTTTTGTCCACGTCTTGGAACACCTTTCGCTCTAGACGCTGTTGAAAGATAAGTCTAAGCCGTAGCGAACCATGAGCTAAGAACTTTATCAAGTCATTTGCGGACTTAGTAGGAAGGTCGGTATTTTCTTTTGCAGCCATATATATCCATTCTGCGGCATTTTTTTCCTGTCGTCATTGCTGTAGGGTAGCCACATGTGTGTTCGAATCACCAAATTCAAACTGAGTGAGAATGGCAAGGGTGGTGAGTCAGATGCACTCCGCATATTTAGCGTGGGGCCCGTCCCGAGATGCCATTTTAAAAGTGCAACGCAGGATAGTTGGAATTTGACCAGTCAAGATAGAAGCGGGCATGAATGGTGTCGTGTTGATATTCAGCCCTGAAGCTCCTCTTCAAGTGGCAGAAACTGGGCGGTATGTATATGCTGAGTCATCACTTTTATTTTCCTTTTTTTCTTCTTTTTCTCGCCAATTTCCTCGGGACACTCTCTGGACACTCTCTGGAGATTCAATTCATTCCTCAGAATTTAATGCTATTCTGACTTATGGTGTCTATCAATACAATACTCTACATTAACCCAATCACAGATATATATCAACCCCAGACACGTTCTGTCATCCGCAACTCCTCAATCCAGCTGTCCCAGTCCATTTGGACATGCTCAAGGGCTCTCCTCCTGGAGAACAGTCACCACATCGCTACGTCTTGTGGCCGTGACCGACTGGAGCTGGATTGCGAGCTGGGTACCTTCGGGTGTTCATGCTCACTTTTGAAATACAAAAGTTGCCAGAGCAATCAAAGGGCCTTCATAGTTCATGTTATACTTGCTCGAGTCTTTCCCTTTCGGGATTTCACTTTGTCTACGAGAGCATGACTCCTTGCGCATCTACATTCCTCAGTTTATATCGAATCGAATTTATTGCTTTCCCACGTATCTATGTTTCTCCCAAGACTACAGCTTGCTTTTCGCGTCACCAACAATATTCACAACCACCTTGCCCCAAGTCTCCCTCCCACCCAACGCCTGCAAAGCCTTGGGCACACTCTCCAATCCAACAAAGCTCTCATCCTTGAACGATGTCCCCTTGAACTTCCCCTGCTTAACGAGGTCAAAGATCCCCTGCCAAACCTCACCAACAGTCTCCGTCTCGAACTTGGCATACTGCCCCCAATGCAAGCCAACAATACTCACATTCTTCAATAGCACCCGATTAAGTGCAACCTTCTCAATCTTGCCCGCCGCAAACCCAATAACCAACAACCTCGCATTCCACGCCACACACTTCAAACTCGTCTCAATCATCCCAACAGGATCATAAACAATATCCACCCCAGCAGCCCCATTTCCCTTCCTATTCTTCTTGCAGATCCCCTTCACAACCTCCGGCCACGCCTTATCCGTGTAATCAACCACATAATCCGCCCCAAAGACCTTGGCAATCTCTCTCTTCCTCTCCGTTCCTGCAGTAGCAATAACAGTCGCCCCCATAGCCTTGGCAATCTGCACAGCAGCAAGTCCGACTCCACCGGCAGCCGCATGAACAAGAACCCAGTCCCCGGCCTTCACACCAGCGCGCTGCACGAGTCCGCCATACGAGGTCGGTGCCGTGACGAACAGCCCCGCGGCATCTTCAAAGCTCCACCCCTCCGGCACGGGGAGGAGGGTTTGCTCTGCAGCTAGGACGTGTGTTGCGTAAGCTCCTTGTGTAGCGCCGAAGACCCGGTCACCGAGTTTGTAGCGATTGTTTGCGGAGGTGGGCACGGCGGTGATTGTGCCGGCGAATTCGGCGCCGCCGATCCAAGGCAGCGGCGGTTGGTTTTGATATTTGCCTTGGATTTGGAGAATGTCGAAGAAGTTTGTGCCCGCCGAGTGGATTTCGATTAGGTATTTGTCCGCTGTTGGGGTTGGAGTTGGAACTGTTGTTACTTTTAGGTCTAGGGGTCCCTGTAGGAGTGGTTAGTTGGAGTTGGAGTTGAGGTATGGGGGTTGGTTGTGGTTACTTTGACGTATTCGCTGACTTGGATGGCACGCATTTTGGTGGTAGTGGGGATGTAGATTGGGATTGAGGTGAAAGGTTCTGAGCTTGAGTGAAGAGATAGAAGGGGAGATGGTTCAAATAAAAAGAGCTGGGGCATGAGGTTTCCCCGCAAGATGCCGAGGTTCCTTTTCGGGTAACTCATCGAGTCTTGGCATTTATATAGAACTCATTATCTATTTGTACAACATACATTTGATATTAACATGAATAGTATACATATACGTGTAGTCTCTGTCATTGGAGATGTAAGTCTAATAATCTGATATACTTGGCCCAAAATGATATATTAGGAACGTTATAGTCTTTTAGATTCAAACTGTGCAGAAGGCTTTTCTATGTATAAGCAGGGATAGTATAGATATACATAACATAGATGTATCAAGCTCAATTAATCAATAGGTATCAATATATATATATGTAGTTTCCTTTTCATCCAAACTCCCCAAAACCAAAACATATCGGGTATGACAAAACAAACAAACCACCCATATTTCACAAACGGTATAGAGGTAACAATGTAACCAGGTATCACAGGTATTTTATAGAAACAAAGAGCCCCAGTGCAAGCTATCACCTAGTATCCAATGCCCGGAGGCTTCTGCACATGATGGTCATGACCCATATAAGACATGATCGGAGCACACATCACGGAATGAGGCCCGTGTTGGGTCTGGATATGCGGCGATGTCAGAGGATGCGGCTGAACATGAGGCTGAGTATGCGGGAGCACCTGCTTCCTATCATTCTCAGGCCGGGCAGCCAGATGGCCGGCCATATCATACTGCAATGACATAGCGCGCTTCCAGTTCTTGGTATCATAGCCATGAGGGTACTCTGGTGCCTCACCGTAGTGATGGTGGTACTGAGGATGGTAGAGCTGAGCTTGGGGAAGGTAGCCGCTCATTGAAGGTGTCATGGGGGCAGCCGTGGACTGGGGGATGGCTGGGGGAGTGATGGCTTCAAAGGGCAGCGAGTACCACTGAGATGGGTTGAGGCCGTAGTCTACGGAAACGGCGCGGGGTGACCAGCCAATGCCGCCGGGGGTTGTTGCTGTGCCTGGGCTTGGAAGGCACGATTCAGGTGAGAGTGGGTAGGCTGGGTAGGATGGGGCCATGGCGGAGGTTGTGTTGAGCATGAGACCTTCGCCGACTGGAGAGGTGTGGGAGTGGTCGAAGGATGTTGTTGTTGGACTGGGGTCTGAATAAGAGACGGCTGTTGTGCGGTCTGGGATGAGGATGTGCTCGCCAGAGGGGCTTGGGGTGAGTTGTTGGATCATGGGAGAACTCCATTTCCGGTCCTGGTCTGGGACGGAGTGTTGGAGGGTAGACGAATGTCCGTAGTTTGGTTGTGTCATGGGCCATTCATGGCGGGTTGTTGGTGTCTCTCTTGTTGGTAATGATGGCAGTGGTCTTTGGATGGATGCCTTGCGCTTCGCATCCTTGTCTGAGTCTAGTTCTTCTCCAGAGGCTGAAGCCAGACTCTTCTTTCGAGTCTGACGGGATGGCTTGGTCACTCGCCATTTCTTCAGTCTGCTTCGTAGTTGGGTTTCACTGGAGATGTTAGTTGATAGTCCATGATAGAGTCCGGTTGTCGGATCTGGGAAGGACATGAACTAGACATGAACATGATTGTACTCACCTAGGATTGAAATCATCGGTACGTATCTGCTTAATGACCTGCTTCAAGGGCCATTCTTCTTCCATATACAACTTGGAGATCAACGCCTTCTTCTTCTCCCATATATCAGACGAGATGGAAGTCTTCATCATTAACGCACAGTCCAATTGAGTGAAAAGGGGGGGGGTGTGGAAATAGGTATGAAGATCAAGATGATCAACAAAAATAAGACAGGAAACGGGCGAGACGATTATTATATGTGTACGGAGGTACGGAGTACGGAGTAGAGAGGGATTGGGGAAATAATAAAATAAAATAAATAAAAAAGTTGAGTGGTTTGTTAGGACACAACCTCCCCCCATTACCCATCACCCACTTCCCACTTCTCTCTCTCACCTCCACATTTCCATTGTCTTGGTTCCGCATTATGGAACCCTATACGGAGTAGCACACAATCTATCCCTTGGGGATCCATTGGGCCTTTAGCGTCCGTGGCGTCCAGCACGCGGCGATCATCAACGAGATTCGCAGAGCAAACTTCATTGGCTATGGGTCACGACGATCAGGGCGATGTCATTACTCCAAGTGGATCACATCATCCAAGCGGAACAGCTCATCTGTTAAGTCTTACTATCCCCAGTTGGGTACTTGGCGCGTTTGAACAAAGCGAATAACTGTATCGGAATTCGATTGATCATCTACGGTGTACGGGGTTTGACTATTCTCATTTCTTTCTTCTAACATTTGACCTATCGATATCTAGGTCCATGTCCACCTATGTTGACTGACTCTTGCATTCAATCCGACGAAAATCGGGGGCGGGTGGGGG
>NW_015971227.1:0-15537 GCF_000769745.1 Penicillium expansum
TATACTTATAGTTAGTAATTTCCCCTAAATAAGTATAATTTCTTATTATAGTTAGAAAAGATATTTAGAAAGGCTAGTAATACTTATAGTAGTATAATATAGCCTAATATATAGTAGTCTTATAAGTTAGACCTATATAGTCGCCCTATATATTATCTAATCAGCCTATATATTAGGCTATATAGTCGCTCGCCTTATATATTTTCCGATCGCCCTATATACTAGGCTATATAACTACCTATATACTAGATAATATTAAACTTCTAGATATTAATAGTATATAATTAATACTACTAAGTGCTCCTAGTAAATTATATTATATAGCCTTAATTTCTAACTATAGTTAGAAATTAGAACCTAGGGGTCTTAGTAGTAAGGATATAGTATCCTATATATATATATCTATCTACTATTATTATAATAACTGTGTATCTACCTTTATCTAGCTATTTTCTAACCTTAGTTAGAATCTTTATCCTAATTTAGGGTAATCTCCTTATTTACTTATATAAGTAATTCCTAGCTATAGGGCTATTTAAGCTACTACCCCCTTCTAATAAACCTTCCTCTATATTTTCTCTAGACTATCCTATCTCTAGCTACCGACCCTTATATAAGTAATTTTATATCTTCTAGGTATTTAAACCCCTACCCCCCCCTTATAAACCTTCTCCTCTATTTTCCTTATTATTAGAGAGACCCTACTACTGATTATTATATAACTAACTATATATCTTTAACTAAGGTTAGAAAGCTAGCCTAGGTAGTTTATCTTTATCCTTATTATCTATATCTCCTTAGTTATTTATTTTTATACTTACCTTCTATATCTCCTTTTAGTTCCTTTCTAGTTCTAGGTACCCCTAGCTTCTCTTCCTCTATATTTTACCTTAAGCTACTAATTAAGTTCTAGTCTCTCTACTTTCCCTATCTTACTATACTAATTATATCTTAATATAGTATAATCTTAAGGTAAGGAGGCGTTTTTTAAGAATATTAGTACTATTAATATCTCTATTACTATTATCTATTATATAGATAACTCTGCTCCTACTATTACTAATATTATTAGATACCCTAATATATAGAATATCTTCTATCTTATTAGCCCTAAGTATACTAAGACTTAGGATATTATCCTTATATTCTCTTAAGATTAGGATAATAAATTTAGGTTTACTAATTTAGCCTAGGTTACTTCTAGCCTTTAGTCTATTTAGAACTCCCTTATCTTTCTTATAGTTAACTATATAGGTAAATATATAGGTATCCTCCTATCCTTATCCCCCCTAGATCTCTCTACCCTACTTATAGAGCTAACTAATATATTTAACCTCTATATATTATAGTATATTTACTATCTACTCCTCTCTTATATATAGGACCTAGTTTATTAAAGCTAAGTTCTTAAGACCCCCTTTTACTTTAATATAAAGAAGACCCTAATCTACTAGAAGCTCCTAATTTATTTCTCTTAGTAGATCTTAAAGGCCTATAGTCTTAATACCTACTTTACTACTACCTCTTATATCTATATTATAGTACTATCTAAGCTTATAACCTTATAGTCTAGTCCTACTAGCCTAACCTCTATCTTTATATCTTATAGTATATTATCCTAGTTATATAATAATTTATATACCTTATTAGAGCTTCTTAAGCTATACTCTTTAGACCCTTTTAATAATACTAATAAGGAGCTACTTAATAGCTCTATAGATACTATCCCTTTAGAGCCTAAGTACTATAACCTAATAGTTAGGCTTATTATCTAGCTTCTCTAGCTAACTACTATATACCTAAACTATATACCTCTAATACTTACTAATATATATAAGCTCTACTACTACCTATATAGCCCTAAGTTCTTTATTAGTTTAGTCTTATATACTACTTTTAATAATATCTCTTTAAGCCTCCGGCCGGACTTATATCTATAAACTATAATCTTATTAAGCTTAGTATTAGTCACTCTCTTTATTCCTAATATATCTCTTAGCCCTTATACTAGTTATACTAATAAATTAGCTAATAATAAGCTAGTTCTACTTACTAACCTAACCGCTCTAATATCTATTTAGGAGGTATCTCTTAATTATCTAATATATCCTTTTAATACTATAATTTACTATACCTAAATTCTATTTAATTATAATAGGCAGCTAGTACTTATCTTAACCTCCTTATATCTAATCTCCCCTATAATCTTTAAGCTATAGTAGGTTATAAGAATATCCTAGATACTTAAGTAAGAGGCTAGCCCGCTATATAATAGTATCCTAGCTAATATATATAGCCTAAGGAAGATACTTATTACCCTTATACTTATTTATTAAGTAGCCTTTATCTAGTCTTAGTCCCTATACTAGCCTACCCTAGTCTTTATACCTTTAGCCCTAATTAATATATAGCTTTTAGAGATTAAGTACTACTTTAGTAATACCCTTATAATCCAGCTCTTTTATAATACTAAGTCCTATATTAGTGACTCTAAGTAGAAGCTAATACTACTTAAGTTACTTAGTAAGGTTTAAAAGTTCTTTAGCCGCTACCCTACTAATTAGGCCTCTTTAGCCTATATTATTATCCTTTCCTCTTATAATACCTAGGCTATATATACTACTATTAAGATTAATAAGAATAGTATACTAATATACTACGCCTAAAAGACTATATATAAGGATACTAATCTAATAGCGCTAGACCTTACTACTACTGAAGCTAATATAGATAAAGATATACCTAACCCTAATAATATCGCTAATATAGATAAAGATATACCTAACCTTAATAATATTATTACTATACTACCCTTGGTTAAGCTAGGCTCCTTAGGTAGCTTATATACCCTATCTACTATTAGTATAACTACCTTTTACCCCTAGGGCGTTAATACTACTATAGTTAAACTTAGTAAGCTTTAGGAGTAGGTAGCTACCCTATCCTTAATAGGTAAGGCCTATATATACTAGCCCTACTAATTCCGCTCTAATATTACTATCCCCTTCTATTATATTATTTATAATAAGGGATACTACCTTAAGACTATCTCTTTATACTAGTACTAGTTAGTTACCCTCTTAGACTAGTAGTCTATCTAGTATCTAACTATAATATCTATATAGAACTAGGTATTAGACTACTATAGCTACCTTATATTATTATAGAAGGTAGAGTTTATTATCTTAGCTAATAGCCTATATAAGTTCCCTCTTAGTATTATACCCTTTATAGTTACTATTAGCGATCTATTAGAGCTATATACTTAGTAGTCTATAGTTAAGTAGCTTCCTTTTAATAGTAAGCTATACTATCTCTTAGATCCTTATAGGCTAGTAGTATTAGCTTAGTATAGTAAGCTATTTATAGTAAGTAGGTTTCTCGCCCTTCCTATTATCCTATATCTAAGTAGCCTAATCTATAAGGCTAGTAATTAAATAATTAGCCCTTATAATACTATAATTATAATTAGGGATAATATCCTATACCTTTATATCTTAACTATTAAGCTCTAGTATACCTAGTATACCTAGGATATTTATAACTAGATATTTACTATCTTTAGTAAGGGCTTTTATAAGCCCTCTAGTACTACCTCTACTATTACCTTTAGCGGTACCTTTAATATATTAGTAGATAGTACTACTATAATAAACTAAGTAACCTTTTAGATACTTTACTATCTCTTTATATCCTTTAAGCTTAATTAGTTTTTATATTACTTACCCTCTAGTATCCTCTCTATAGAGATCTTTTAATTTACTAAGTATAGTAATAACTATAGCTTTAGCTTATTCTAGTCCTAGACTACTAAAGACTTATTAGCCTTAGTACTAACTAACCTAGTTATTATAGCCTACTACCTAGCCTATTAAAGCCCCTACTTCTAGTACCTCCTATATATCCTAGTCTAGTAAGGTATCTTTAACTTAATAAGTTTATAGCCCTATTTTTTAATCTTTTATTATTAGCCTTTTATTATATAGCTAGTTTAGATATTCTTTAGTACCCTTCTAATTAACTTTATAATAGTTTAGGCTAGTATACTAAATAGCCTTTACTCTAATACTATTACCTACTTTAATAATCCTAGCTCTTTTACTTAGGCCTTTTTAACTATATATAACTATAGTACTATAGGCTTAAATATATATATATAATATAGTTAGATTATCCTAATAGAGTTAGTACTTAATTATAATTTATTATTCTAGATAATTAGGTATATCTACTACCTTAGTTAGTAGGAGGTATAGTAGGTATAGCTATTATTTATAGATTATACTATCTAGTAGTATATAGAGTTTAATAATATAACTAAGGTACTCCTATAGATCGCCGTTTAATACTACCTATTCTTAAAGGGATAGGTCTTTAAGTCTATTAAGGACTATAATATTATAATTAAGTAGCTTACTAACTAGTTCCTTAGCTATATACTTAGTATCGGCCTAGATTATATAGATTAACTAGCTATAGAAGACTACTAGGACCTTAGGCTTAAAGGTAAGAGTAAGAGTAGGTAGTAGTACTCTTTATATAGTTCTTTTAAGCGCCTAATAGGTAGCCCTAATTATACCCCTCTGCCTAAGCGGATTATTAGGTTTAGTAGGGATAGTATAGATAATAAGAGCTATATAACTAGTTAGAGAGGCTATCTCTTTCTCTTTAGCTTAATATAGGTTTTACAATTTTCCTCTTAGTAGTATGATTTTGTTTTTTTCTTATACTTAGTATAAATCGATCTTTTATTTTTTAGTAGATACCCTAAGTAAGTTATATTTTTATATTCTCTAGCGGATACCTTAAGTAAGTTATATTTTTATATTTTTATAGTATAGATTAATCTTTAGATCTCTAGTAGATACCTTAAGCTAGTTATATTTTTATAATTTTGTTTTTTTCTCTTACTTAGTATAGATTAACCTTTTAATCTCTAATAGGAACTAGCTTTTTAGTTCTATTTATATTATATTTATATAATAGGGTATTTACTAGCCCTTTCTTTAATAGTCTAATTTTAAAATATAAAAGGGCCTTAGAGCTTATCCTATATTATTAGTATATTATAGGATATAGTATAGTATTTATAGTATTTGTGTGATTGCGTAATCCCTAAAGGTAGAAGATAGGTAGGTCTCCTTTCTAACTATAGTTAGAAAATTATACTATAGGTAGAGAGTAATATATAGGTCTCCTTTCTAACTATAGTTAGAAAATTGTATTATAGGTAGAGAATAATATATAGGCCCCCTTTCTAATTATAGTTAGAAAATTATACTATAGGTAGAGAATAATATATATATAGCTAAATAAGACTAAGAAATAAGTAGTTATTAATATTAGATATTACTTTAACTAATAATAGGGTAGATACTAGAGTTACTATATAGTAGTTTCTAATTAAGGTTAGAAAATAATCTATATTAGGTTAGCTAAGAAGTTAGAGATAGGTAAGAGATAGATAAGAGAGATAAGAGATAGATAAGAGAGGTAAGAAGTAAAAGATAGGTAAGAGAGATAGGTAAGAAGTAAGAGATAGGTAAGAGAGATAGGTAAGAGAGATAGGTAAGAGAGATAGGTAAAAGAGATAGGTAAAAGAAATAGGTAAGAGAGATAGGTAAGAGAGATAGGTAAGAAGTAAGAGATAGGTAAGAGAGATAGGTAAGAAGTAAGAGATAGGTAAGAGAGATAGGTAAGAGAGATAGGTAAGAGAGGTATTTACTAGCCTTTTAATAGTCTAATTTTAAAATATAATTAGGTTATTCTTAACTTTCTTAATAGCCTTTAGACTGTATACCTTATATTAAGTGTAGGGCTTAAGATATTAAATACTTTTACTTTATAGAAGCCCTAATAATAAGACTTCTTAGATTATAAACGCTATAAGGACTTTAGCTTAGGTAATATTATTAGTATAATATTTAATATATATACTTTTAGTTTAGAGCTCTGCGCTTTTAGGAATAGCTAAATATACTTAGTTAAGGATAGATTAGGCTTAGACTATAGCGCCTATTTTTTCTTCTAGGTATAAGATATATAGCTATAGTATAATAGATTTAGGGTAGGCTTAGGTACCTATTCTATATGCCTTACGCGCTTATAGGAACTTATTTTATAGAAGAAATAAGTAGTTATTAATATTAGATATTACCTTAATCTATAATATAGGTAGATACTAGAGTTATTAGAGTTACTATATAGTAGTTTCTGATTAGGGTTAGAAAATAATCTATATTAGGCTAGGTAAGGAGTAAGAAGTAAGAGATAGGTAAGAAGTAAGAGATAGGTAAGAGATAGATAAGAAGTAAGAAGTAAGAGATAGATAAGAGGTAAGATATAAGAGACTATATATTATATCCTTTATTATTATATATCTTATTATAATATTATAGGAATATACTACTAAATTAATAGAACTTTATCTATATTTCGGACTATCTTAATCTCTATCTCCTATCTTAGGATAGCTATATATAGGGATATAATTATCTCTAAGTATTATACTATATTACCTAATACGTTTTATATTCCCCTTACCTAATATAATCTCTAATTGTAGTTAGAAACTATTATATAAACTATAGGTATATCTTATTTAAGATATAATCTTTTTCTTAGATTTATTTTTACTAATTAGGCTTAACTAGGTAAGATAACCCTACCCCTACCCCCTTTCTCTCTTTAGCGCTATATAATATCCTAGCCTTATTTACTTAGTATCTATAATATCTATCTCTTTTTCTTAATACCCTCCCTTATCTCCCCCTCTATCCTTATTATATACTCCTTTCTTAATACTATAAACTATTCTATTAGAAATTACTCTAGATCTAACTTAATTAGGATCTCTTTAATTAGCCTTAAAAATTCCTCTTATATTAATACTCTTTTTATAGTAACCCTTATATACTCCTATTAGCTAAATACTTTAGTATCCTTAATAACCTTACCTTTTTTAATTATTATTATTTATATATTATACTTTTAGACCTTCTGGAGTACTATCTTCGCTCTAATTACTAGTTTTTAGTATTAGGTAGACTGCTCGATAGTATATTACTCTTCCCTTTAGATTAAATTTAGATTAGTAAGTTTATCTAGCTCTTTAGTATTTACTTATTTTAACCTTAGGAACCTCTATAGCCTAATTACCTTATACTAGGTTTAATCTACTATCTAAACCTAGGTAAAGATATTATCGCTATAGCTTATAACTAGCTATAGCTACTTAATTAGGTTCTTTAGGCTCTACCTTAGCTGCTAGGTTAGCTTCTATAGTATATACTATAGTAGGTATTACGCCTAGATCTAGTATATAATATCCCCTTCCTTATCTAGTAGTAGTATTAGTAGCCCTATATCGGCTATTATAGCTAAAGTATCCTTATATACTTAGTCTTTAATATTATTAGTTAGTAATATAGGTAGGATTACCTTAATCTAGTAGTTAATTAGTAATATTATCCTAAAGGCCTTTATATTCCTCTCTTACCTTATATAAGGTAATATTAGTAGGTCTATTAGTATCTAATAGAATACTATTAGTTTATAGTTAACCTACCCTATTATCTTCTAGTAAATATATTAGATAAGGCTTAGGTAGGTATTATACTATAGTAGGAGCTAGCTATTTCTATCCTTAGGCTAGAAGTTATATTAGCTTAGATTTAGTAGTACCTAGTAGGTATAGATAAAGGTAGTATAAACTAGCCTTTACTACTCCTACACTATCTTATAGGAGTATATCGCCGCGATTATATTAAAACTCTAGCGAAATAGCTTATAGTATAGCTTTAATCCCTAGTAGTATTATTATACTAGCTCCCCTTATATCCTATCGCTATCCTACCCTTAAAGGTAGACCTGGCAGTGACCCTCCGGGTGGTCCATGACCTTGGACCCTCCGAGGGTCCAGCGACCCGCCAAGACCTAAATTTTGACATAAATATATATAAATCATGGTTTATAAGCATATTATTTCCTAATTAGGATAGGTTATGCATGCATAATTTCCTTGGCGGGTCCAGAATCCGGACTTTGGACCCTCCTTAGCGTCTTGGCGGGTCCAAATGGAGGGTTACTGCCAGGTCTACTTAAAGGAATATAAATATAGTATTAATATACCTAATCTAGATCTCCTTAGCCTTTAGTAAGTATATATAGTTAGCTAGCTACCTATTTAGTAGGATATTATAGAGTATCTCTATAGTTAGTAGCTAGCGGCCCTCTAGTACTATAGTGGTATAGGGCCCTTAGAGCTACTCTATAGTTAATAGCTACTAGAAGACCTCCTATTAAAATACTATAAGGTAGAGATTAGCTAAGAGGATAAGGATCTTCTACGCTTAAGGGCGGTGTCCCTAATAGGCCTTAAGCTAGTAGAAGATATTATAGAGGAATACCTAGTTATTAAGTAGCTATTATACTTCTTTATAGCGTAGGATATAACTTCTTAGGAGTAAGGGTAGTTAGATAGCAAGCCTAGTCTAATATAGCTCCTAGAATAGTATTAGTCCCTAGTTAAACTTATCTAAAAACTAGATAAACCTATATTATTATATAGTCTCCTCTTAGCTAAGGCCTTTAATAATTATATTAGTCTCCTTACCCTCCTTTAATAGCTAGGTCTATTTACTAATCTAGAGCTCTTAATAGTAGAAGGGGGAGGCCCCTTATCTCCCTAGCTTATAGTATAAAGTATAGAGAAATACTATTACTACCCTTAAATATTCCTAATAGAGCTATCTTACTAAGTAGATACTATATATAAGCTCTATAATAAGGTAGAGGTAGTTAAGATTCTACCTAAGCTATTAAAGGGTATTATCGGTTATATAATAGTAGAATAGTAGTAGTATAATATCCCTTAGGGGTATATAGAGTACCCTATTCCTCCCTTAGGCCTTTATCTCTCTATTAAGTATAAAGAGTAGTGTTACTATTACCTAGTACTCCTTATAGGTTCTATATAAGTGGTCTTAGGCCCCCTATAGAGCTAGGTAATACTATATTTTGGTATAGAGGTACCTATAGAGTACTATAGTATATAAGTAGGCCTAGCCTTTACTAATATACTATAATATCTATATAAGTATAGCTAGGAGTATAAGGGTATTAAGTACTTTATTCCTAAATAGGTACTACTTTCCTATTATAAAGATCTCTTTAGAGGTATTATATAGTTATATATATAGGAGACCAGCCTATTAGAGGGTTAATTAGTGTTTTATCTTTATAGTTAGGCTTCTAATATCTTAAAGGAGTGCCTAGGGCTAGAACTATAATTATACTAGCTTTATTAATAGTATAATTAATTTAGTAGGTAATAGAGAGGGTATAGGACTTTATATAGGACTTTATATAGGGGGAATTAGTTTAGTTAGTAATAGAGAGGGTATAGGACTCTATATAGGGGGAATTAGTTTAGTTAGTAATAGAGAGGGTATAGTTACTAACTTAGGCTAGTCTTAAAGTATTATCTTAGTCTATACTAGCTATTCTTTAAACTAACTAAGGTAATATTAGCGCTATATAAGCTTTAGGGTATATAGATATCTAGTCGCTTTCTAGCCTAAGATCTAATTAGGAAGGCTTACCTCCTTTACTATATTAAAAAAGGAGCCTATTATAAACTAATTATCTACTATACTATATTATATATTCTTTTATCTCTAGACTATCTATAACTAGGTACCTTACTATATCTTACTCTTAAGGTTCTTTAATATAAGGAGTAGCTTTATCTAGCTATATTTATTTATTATATAAGCCCTAGGAGTAAAGTAATCCTAGATTACTACCTATATTATACTAAGAATAGTTAGGCTAATAAAGTATATTAAGAGTTAGACCTATAATAACTAGTAAGTTAAGACTATAGCTCTCTTTACTATAGTTATTATCTCTTATTAGATAGCTTTCTCCCTATTTCTTAGTAGCCGGCTAATAGTCTTTTAGGGTAGTATCTAGATAAGGGCTAAGAGTATTAAATAATCTATTTATTTAGTATACTTCTTATTAGTTAATATAAATACCTTCTAGGATAGCTAGTAAAGCTAAGGGAAGATAATAAAGATCTCTATAGCCTTAAAGCTATATAGCTATCTTAGTAGGAGATATAAGACTTAGTAGATAGAGATATACTAGTAGTATAGCTGCTAGGTATTAGTATTAGTCTACTTAATAAGGAGTAGGTTAAGATAGAGGGAGCTAGTAAGGGTATTTATAGCTAGTTAGATTGCTAGCTAATAGAGTCCCTATTATATAATAGTAAGGCTTATTACCTACCTACTACTACTATTAATATTAAATAATATTAGTAATATTTAAGGTATTACTATATTTATAAAGCCTAGATCTACTATTAGTAGCCTTAGGCTATTTAGGGATATAGTCTTATTAGGATTAAGGCTATAAAGTAGTTACTAATAAACTACTAGTATAAATTTATTAGCTTAAGGGGTAGGATATTATTAGAAGGTTAGCTTCTCTAGTATACTTAGTATAATAGTCTATTAGGTTACTTCTTAGAGGCTAATTATATACTATCTTAATACTATACTAGGCTCTGCTTATATATAGCTGTTAGTTAGGTATCTATAGTACTAGAGGAGCTATTATATAATTCTATAGGTAAGCTGCTAAACCTAAGGTAATATAACTTAAGGCCCTATTAATTATACTACCTTTAGTTTCTTAAGACTTAGTATAGGGGTATTCTTAGCTTAGGGGAGGATTAATTCTTTTAGATCTTTATTAGGGCTAACTATCTACTTACCTATAGTAGTATTAAGGTTAATATAGTTCCTATCGCTCGCTATAAATTATTTATAGTCGATCTTAGCTTATAGTATAGTAAATATATTAGGGATAGTAAAGGTAAGCGGTATAATCTTACTAGTATTTACTTCTAATAGTAGGAGCGAGGTATATTAGAAGTAGGTGATTTACTATAGCGGCTACTAGGTAGCCTTATATAAGATTAGCTCTATCTAGGCAATTATATTTACCTATTATTACTAAGAATACTATTAGTATTAGGCTATAAGCCTAGTGTCTTAATCTATATACTTTTATAGGTAGCTAACTATAATTAGTATATATAATCTTCTTAATCTATAGCCTAAGTATTTAACTTAGAAGAAGCTAAGTTAGTTAGGAATTAGTAGGATATAATAGCTAGGATAGGGGTAGATTAGATAGAGATCTTAAAGGTATAGAGGTTAAGTATCTATAGACTAATTAAAGTTAAGCTATATCTTATAATAGTTAAACTATATTCTACTATCTATATCTCTATTTAACAGGGAGGCTGTAAAACCTTAAGAATATATAGCCTAGAATCTCTTAGACCCTTAGGACCCCTAGGACCCCTTAATTCTAATCTTACTATAGCCTTATATTCGATATATTATAAAGATATTTATAAATTACTATATATAAGATATTTACTAATTTTACCTAATTAGCTAGATCTTTTATACTAAGCTACTTTTAAAATATAGGTATAGGGTATAAAGGGTAGTATTTCCCTTAGACCTATTACCTAACTTAAGTTTTATATAGATTATATCTAGTAACTATTAAATCTAATATTTAATTCGATAGTTATTAATAAGTTCTCCTTTCCTACTATCTTATACTTAATTTATATAGCTATTATACTTCTATAGTCCCTTACTAGCTCTAAGAGCCTTAAGTAGAATCCCCCTTATATATAAGATAAAGGAAAGGGTTATCTAAAGAGCCTCTCTAAGCTATTATTTACTTATTAATCTAGCTTAAATAGCTAGTAGCGAGCTAGTTCTATTAGCTTAAACTAGACCTAGCTTAACTAAATATAAGGTACCTAGTATCTAATTAAATATCTTTAGGATATACTACCTATTAGTAGAGCCTTAGTATCTTATAGAGCTCTAATACTAGTTATATTATCTTCTAGGGCTATATTATCTCCTAGAACTCTAATACTAGGTCTATAGTCTTCTAGGGTTATATTATCTTAGAGGGTTCTATTATCCTCTAGCACTCCGGTACCTATTATATTATCTAGAGTTCTATTATCCTTTAGTACTCTAGTACCTATTATATTATCTAGAGTTCTATTATCCTCTAGTACTTTAGTACCTATTATATTATCTAAAGTTCTATTATCTCTTATAACTCTAGCGCTAATTATACCCCCTCCTCTAGCTTTATTACCGTTTAATTTATCTACTAAGCTGTCTATTACCTACTAGATAGAACTATCCTCTCCTACTAGTATATACTTACCGCTTATTTTATAGAAATATCTAAGTATAGACCTATCTCTAAGAGTCTAGCCTATAGATAAATATATAAGGATAGCGCTAGCTATTAAATAACTAACTTATTTATTATAGTTATCTCTACCGCTTATTAAACCCTTATAGGCGCCTAACTAGGTAGATTATAGCTAGATACCCCTCTATAGCATTAAGTTCCCTAATACAGCGCTAAGTATATATAGTAGTACTATCTTTAGTATTTATACTAATATATATACTAATACAGACTCTAGATATTATATATTATAGTCTAGCTTAAGTAGTAGCGTAGATCTAGATTATACCGACCTTAAGGCCCAAATCTACTAAAAGGAGTAAGCGGTTTAGGCTCTTATATACTAACCTAATTACTATCTAGCGCGGCGTATTATAATAAAGACTTAGGCCGCCGATATTCTAGTATATTAGTTTAGGACCCTACTGCCCTATTAGCGTCCAGCCGAAATAGCAAAGCTTAAGGAGCTCCTCTAGGAGTTTAGTACTACCTAATAGGCAATCTAGAATAATAATTATATTAGATAGACTAAGGGCCCTAAATTAGACTAGATTTACCCTAGCCGAGATACTAAAAAGTACCGCTATAAAGTAAAGAATATAAAGATTTAGATTATAAGGTCTATCTAAATTAATATACTTTAATTAATATTTATTCTACTAACCTCTTATCTAATATCTAAGAGGATATACCGATCTACCTCACTAATATAAATCTTAATCCTATAGAGATAAATAGAGTCGCCTAGGGATAGATATTATATATAAGCGCTTAGGGTCCCTAGTTACGGCCTCTACTCCTATAGTTAACTTAGTAAATAGGTTACTATACCTAAAAGTTTGAGTAGAGCCTATTTAAGATTCCTATAACCTACTAGATTAGCTACTAATATAAGCCCCTTAATCTATACCTTTTTCTAACCGCGGTTATAATAATAAGACCTAAAGTCGTATATATTATATATAGATGTTAAATAGTAATACTTATATATACTACGAAACTGTAGTCGATTTCTAACCTTGGTCAGAAGTTATTAGGTTATATATACTACAAAACTATAGTAGATTTCTGACTGCGGTCAGAAATTATTAGGTTATATATATTAGTACACAGTGAGCTATGGAGGGGCACATAGGTGGAAGCGTATCAAAGTTTCGTGTAATATACAACAGCGTACGTATTACACTGGTCCTAGTATTACTTCACTCTTCATGCTGCAATCACAATCTTATTATACCGAGTAAGGCCTTGTAGACTTTGTTTTTTTACCACTTTAAATTGCCCGCAAAGAATACATGGACGAATTCTCAGATAACCCATTCCACAGCGTTGATGCAACTTATAAATACACGAACCAAAGCAAGATTAGTGCCATGCAATCTAAAATTACAGTACTAAAGCTGTATTCAATGCCGACTCAATGTAGATACAACTGGCTGGCGGGAAGATCCCCTAATATGGATTAGCGCATTCAAGGTGGGGCCGAAGAAATAAAGGGAGAGAGAGTTTGCAGGTAAAACTGATTTCGAATACACACACACACACACACAATTCATTAACGCCCGGCGGCTAAGCCGAAAGGGCAACTGTCGCTAAACTACTATACATGTCATAGTATATATAATTCTGTGACTCATTAGAGCCCATACATAAGACCTTGGCGTATTTGTCATTCTCAGCCTGCAGTATCGCAGCGGATACTCGTAGGTTAGTAATACAGTTAGTAGACTGGCTTGAAGGCGCTTCTCTAAGTATTCAACATCCTATCTTTAGCAGTTAAAGCGCGTCTACTATCTATAACATAAGGTGGTTTGTGGGTTTAAATCGGTGAAAGGGGGGGGGGGGGGGGGGGTTTNGGGGGGGGGGGGTGGTTTATGTTTGTCGGTATAGTTAGGTGGCCTTAAGTCGGCCTATCGCGATAGCGAATTGTATTAAGGCCCGTACTGCCTCTAAGTTTAGCGTCCACTTTTAATTGTTAGAAGGGGACTTTCCTCCTAGGAAGAAGGATATATTTCCTCGGTAGGTATTAGTATATTATAGTAGTTCTGTCCGGTACGCTGTCTATTTTTGATATCGAAATAGGAAGTACTCTACGGTTTCTCTTATTTATCTATACGTATACTAGTCTATATCTGCTATATTAATTCGATAGAGATATCTATTAAGTTGTACTATACCGGTTCGGAGTTAAGCTAGTATACTCACTTCTTTCTATAATAGTCGGTCATATAGCTACTGGGTATATTTGCCTAGGAGTACTATATTAACTTGTTTTGTGTGTCTCCCTATATTCCTTAGTAAGTTATTACTAGGGACTGTTTAGGACTGTACGATATTTAGTATTATTGACTTTATTCTTAGGACGCGTGCTTATAGGCGAGTATCTTTTTATATCGCGGCTCTAGCTTATTCTTTAGCTAGACCCTATAGTTTATTTTCCTCGCTTATTAGGATCTATTGGATATTAATCTAAGTTCTATTTCTCTGTAGCTTTCTTATTAGCTTATATAGTTAGTAGACGAATTCTTAGCCTAACTGTTATCAGGGATTCCTTAGTATTAGAGCCGCCGCTTTATTACTTATAAGTAGTATAATTCTGTAATCTTTTACTCTAATCACTAGTAGACCTGGCAGTAACCCTCCGGGTGGTCCATGACCTTGGACCCTCCGAGGGTCCAGCGACCCGCCAAGACCTAAATTTTGACATAAATATATATAAATCATGGTTTATAAGCATATTATTTCCTAATTAGGATAGGTTATGCATACATAATTTCCTTGGCGGGTCCAGAATCCGGACTTTGGACCCTCCTTAGCGTCTTGGCGGGTCCAAATGGAGGGTCACTGCCAGGTCTAATTATTAGGTTTAATATATATACTATCGCTACTAGCTCTGCTAAAAATAGGTTTTACTCTGCTTTTATACCTAATATTAGACTTCGGCAGAACCCATTTTGGGTCGGAGTCTCCGACCCAAAACCCAACCTATTAGGTTTTAGGTTCCGCCCTCTATAACCCAACCTAACCCAAAACCTAATAGGTTAAACCTAATAACCTAATAATAACCTATTTAAACCTATTTTTATATAAAAGATAGGTCTTAGCGTTTATAATAATACTAAGTTATTTAAATAAATTACTATTTTTTATAGCTGTTTTAGTTTATTTATTAAATATTACTACATTATTATAATATTAAGTTAGAAAATTTATATAATTACCCTAAAT
>NW_015971289.1:0-6822 GCF_000769745.1 Penicillium expansum
CCCCCCAAAAAACCCCCCAACTCGATGCTGTTTCGGTGTTAACAATGTCTGATTGACAGACTATTTCATACCTGAAAAAACCACTCTGCCGCGATACAGCTGCCTTAAAACGGACTGGGTTGAGATGGATGAATTGTGGCGCTAAGTCAACAAGCAGAGGCGCTTCTTGCCGAAGATATCTTTTCATAAATTGCAGTGCCTGGTATACTTTTTATTTTTGACTTCATTGCGAGTAACAACTTAACAGCAGTGTCGGCTAGGGCCACAAACGGGGAGTAATAATTTAGTTGCGCTATCTTTAAATAGCGCAAAACATCAAAAATAATTTTTGTAGAGGATGTTGAAGTTTCAGCCGGCGTCAATACCGCTGAGGCTCACTTGATGGATATTATGTGGCTAAGAGCTTCCATGCTTTCTGAGGCACGCTAGCGTTGTATGCTAAATTGGGCATTCGGAAAACATGTAGAGCACGCTACAGTATCATGAGATTATGTACTAATTTTAAATATAATCCACCCCGCTTTTCTTTCTTCATTAAACGAGAACAGGGCTATGGACTTATTTCCTTTCGATTTCTCAATTTCAACCGTTGTTATAGCTTACAAAACTTGACAAGTCTCATTTTCAATTTTCCAAGATTTGGGCGGGGAGATTTGTGATAGTATCCCCTTCTCCATTATTGTGCAGGACAATTTTCCGTGGGTTCAAAGCATATTCAGCTAATGGTTTTTAGGAGAAGCAACCCAATCATCGAAGTTTGGCCTGGTCTGGCACAAATATTGATTCTGGGCAGTCTTCTATGCCGCTGAGACTTGATGGATACTATGCTGCCTTCCCAGCAATACAAGCCTCATACGGTTACGTGGATCTTCTCGAAGTGTGTATGGCACACTTCCACTCCAGTTTATTGATCAAATTTATAATCCTCTATTTTTTTGACCGTCCTCTAGAGTTTTAACAGTCCGCTTGATTGCTTCCCAGCCGCTTCGAACCTCACTGACTTCCCAGAGAGAATAAAATCTGGATATTCGAACTCGCCCCCTGGGTTACCTCCACCAACCCGCCATGCGCCGCCATCGACAGGCAACACAACGCCGTTCACATAGTCTCCAGCATGGCTAAAAAGATAGACCGTGGCATCTGCAATGTCCTTGACCGTCCCAGCTCGTCCTAACGGAACCCGCTTACTTGCAAACTGTGGAGTCACTGATAGTCTTGTCATCCCTTCGGTCCCCTCGACAGGACCGGGAGATATGACATTTGAGGTAATGCCATACGGCCCGTATTCAATCGCTATATTGGCAGCTAAAGCGTCCACACCGGATTTGGCAACGGCGACATGGGTTTGCAACTGAGCACCTGTATAATGCATGGTGGCCGAAATATATATAATGCGACCGGCTGGTGTTGATGTGGAGGAAGAATTTCTTTTCTTTGCCGCGGCCATCAAATGTGGTAAGGCAAGTTTTGTGACGTTAAACGAACCAAGCGTGTCGATTTCAATAACTGTCCTGAAAGCGTTGATAGACAGCTGTGATATGGGAGCTAGGAAATTTCCTGCTGCACCGGCACTATATAGAATGGTTAGCAAGCACTGACTGGAAACCATACGAGAAGCACATGCTTACATCAAGAAGTCAATCCCACCAAGCTCTTCGACACACCGATCGATTGCTCTCTGTAAACTTTCTGGCCTTCTCACGTCCACATTACCGATACCCAGAACTCTACTACTTGGCCTTGCCGTGGCAATGTCCTCCGCGGCAGTTTCCGTTTTCTGACTATTGCGACCCACAATACATGCATCAGCGCCTAGATACACGAGGGCACGTACTTGGGCAGAGCAGATGCTGCCGTTTCCCCCTGTGCAAAATACAATCCGGTCTTTGAATAATCCGTCCTGCCACACATTGGAGAGATAATCAGACCGATCAAAGGTCATTCTGAAGCAGGCGTTCTGGATAAGAACGAAAGTTGGCGAATAGATCGAACTGGTGCACGAGTAGGCGGAGGGAGGGGGTTCATATACAAAATACTTCGTTGCCCAGAAAGTCAAAATTCTGAGTGCGGCCCTCTTTTACCTTCAAGCTGACTTCGCAATGTACATACATTACCGAGACATGCACCAGAAATCTTGGGGTGGCCCCACTGTTTTAAACGTAGTGCCTAATCTAGACGAAGCCAAACTTAAAACTAGTCACGTATTCAACCTCAGTAAGCATTATGTGAGCGATGCCAAGTCCGGAATAATTCGTCAGACGAACAACTCGATCCGCACTCACCTAGAGGCGGTCGCCTCATCAATGGAAATCAACACATATGATTGGTTGCCGCTATCAGCGGGTCGTCGCGTGGCCTGCAAAGTCTTTCAAGAAACCTCATGGCATGGGTCGGGGGTGTGTAGCCTAGAGGCCAGTTCCACAGTGCAAAGGAAGCACATGAGTATGGAAGCGAAACCTTACGGCCGTATGAACTGAAGTGGATCCAACCAGTCAAGGAGGAGCTAATGGAACGAGAGCGAAGTGGATCATACGTGTGCATCAATGAGATGGATAAGAGGTTTGAGCTACAAAAAGAATTCTAACTGGCAATTTAGATGGGCTCAGATACATGACTGATCTTGGCGGGAGATAGTAATTCAACCCCGTTCTTCAACTCTTACCATGGATTCTTCATATACAGCTATTGAACAGCGTATTCAAGTTGCCTGCAAGGCTGCCAGAGCTCGAAAGAATGCCAAAATCACCTTGCTGGCGTGCGAACGTTTCAATGTCCTTGCTGCGGGCGCCTCTCTAAGGTCGGCAACCTCGTGCGCAGCGTACCACCACCAAGCGCCTGGATGTCTCACAGGAAGCAACATTGATTGGCTGGATCGATGCTCTTGATGCTCTCTCTGTTCCCCCACATTGCCCGTTGAACCGAGTGCGAATGCATGATTCTGAGAGGTACCGAAGCGATTGGAAATATAGTAGCACCGATCGGTAAGATGCGGGTGAACGGACACATCAAGCGCCTACCTCATGGCCATTATCGGGTAGAATAAAAGCCAGCGGAGAAGGAGGGATTGAGATCAAAGATATTAGTACCCTACAGGCCTGTTATCGTCTTGAGCAATTTGTAAAGCGTATCCTGTCCTCTAACATACAATTTCGACGAGACTGGCTTCCGGCTTGGTCAGGAAAAGCCCCAAAGTGTTATTAGCCGTAACAAACAGCGTACGAGGCTACTATCGAGCGATCGAGATAATTTATTGTCTTGAATAGAGTGTTTAGCAGCGAAAGGATGGCTGATGGAGCCATAGTTCGTGGCACCAAGCCTACTGCATATCGAACGATGGCATGAAGGCGGAACAGTTTCGTACCGCAAATCGCAGTATCACCGTCTGGCTATTCGAATGATGCCCACGCCGTCAATGGGTTTATTTCTTCCAGATAACACACACGTAACCGTGCTTGTGGTGGACCGCGAAAGAAAATAAAAGGCCTATCAAACCCGCGTTTATCGAGGTATACAAGCAACTCTACAGCATCTACAGCGGAGCATCCTGAGTTCGAAGCCATCACTGGACAAGGAACCATTCTGCCGGTTTTCCAACTGTTCATAAGTTCATTCCTTAGCAGATTCCCAGACTTATGTCACTTGTGGAGGCCCTCAACGACACAACACAAACAGATGTTGAAGATTCATCCCCATTGACTATCCAAGTAGGGTTTTCTTGCAAATTGGCGTTGCAGCTGAAGGCGGAGAAGTAGGTTTCAGGTCTCAAAGATATTCAAACTCGTTGAAAATCACTACGATTTCTAGCCACTATTGACTAGCTTGTCGCAACATCAAGTGCTCCTCATCCCCGTCAAAGGTTTCTCCACGATCAAACACATTGTTCAATGAAAGCGCCAGCTCCACAATGGCTGGAGGATAAGCATTGCGAAGGTACGCCTGCATCATATCTAGACCATTGGTAGCTTCGGTACTTGTCCAGACATTCTCGTACCGAACGTATCGTTTCTTCTGCCACAGCACTTGAGAAGCAGTCTTCTTCATCAATGGAAGCATAAGCCTAGGACATGCTTGTTGATATCTACGATGGTAGACGATGGTATACAATATGTAAATTGTTATAGAGTTTCTGTACAAACTAGGAAAGATGACTGACTATATAGTAAGTAACTATAGGATGGCGAGCCTATGGCATCTAAGAGATAATAAACACCCCCTACAATTAATGCTATATAAATCGTTCAAAAAGAATCCCCCTATAGTCCTTTCCTATATAAAAAATAAAGCTATTCAGCTTCTAAAAAACCTTTCTTTAGGTATTAGGACGTAGTCCTAATTAATCAATAAATCGCCGGAATGCTATTACTTCTAAAGGCTTTATAAAACTATTAGTGGCTTATTCCTATATAGGAATATATTTAAATGTTACTAAGCCTAATAAGACTTCCTATTATAAGAAATAGTATTATATAGTAATATACTTAGTTCTTATATAGTATTCTAGGTTCTTAGCGAGCGTAATAGTACTAGTATTATTAGTATAGATAATAACTAGCTTTTATAATAAGTTATAATCTTATATCCTTAATTTATTAAGTAGTAAGATTAACTAGCGCGCTTCTTATATAGCTAATACCTATATAATATACTTAGACTTAGTTAATAAGAGAGTAATATAAGCGTACTTCTTGAATACTTAGGAAATAGGTCTACTAATAAGGTAAAAGATAAAGCTAAAAGTAGAGATCCTATTAGTAGAGTAAGGACTAATATAGTTAGTATTATAGTAATTATATAGAGTAGATTAGTAATTACTTTTAAATTAGATATAGTAATTAATTATACCTAAAAGGTAGCAGAATAGATATTTAAAAGCCTATTTATACTACTAGCTAAGATTTCTAATATACTTAGT
Source organism: Penicillium expansum (assembly GCF_000769745.1). Taxonomy (NCBI): domain Eukaryota; kingdom Fungi; phylum Ascomycota; class Eurotiomycetes; order Eurotiales; family Aspergillaceae; genus Penicillium; species Penicillium expansum. Next base: position 4,913 of record NW_015971289.1, read on the forward strand.
AAGCTAGATAGTAGTATAAGAGATATTACTATAAGTACTAACTATTAACTAAATGATTTTACTAACTTATTCCTAATATAGCTTATATTTAATAGGTATAGCTTACTCTATTATAGGAATAAGTAGTTCTTTCTTATTAAAAGGAGTTAAAACTAGCTTATTATACTATATACTATATTAATAAAATATTATAATAATAAACTTCTTTTATAAGAGTCTAATTAAGGATCCTTTTTAGATAACTTTAATACCTAAGTATTTAATAACTAGGCCTTTATTAGTAAGGTTAAAATATTTTAAAAGCTCTATAATAAAAGCTATAATAGCTTTTTTAGAAGGAATAAGAATTAAGATATTATTAATATATATTAGGATATAGATTAAAATTATTCCTTTACTTAACTACTTTATAAAGATAAAGTAGTTAATATATATCTTTTAAAAGTTAATTAATAAAAGAGTATTATATAAAAGTATATACTACTCTTTTAGGCTTTATTTTAAACTATAGACTATTCTTATTAATAGTCTAATCTTATCTTTAAAAATTAAAGTAAGTCTTATAATCTTCTTAATCTTAGAGGTAATCTATTATATATTACTAATAACCTAATTCTTAAGGAGTTTAATATAAATAGCCTCTTTAATATCTATATTAAGAAATATAGTTTTAATATCTAGGTAGTATAAGAACTAATTTAATATAATAATAATAATATAAAAGACTTTAAAAGATATAAGCTTAATAATAATAGTATATACCTTATAAAAGTTAATATCCTTAATCTAATTAAAACCTTATATAATAAGATAAGCTTTATATTAACTATTATCCTTTTTAATATTAAAAACCTAGTATAAAGTTAATAGCTTATAATTTATCTTATTAGACTTATAGTTAATAGCTTTTTATATACTATTTTTAATTTATATAGTAAGCTCTTTATAAGTAGCTTTAAGCTATTTCTTTTACTCTATATAGTTTATAGTATTAACCTAGCTATTAGGTATATAACTAATATCTTTAAAAGTAAGTTTATTAGGCTAAGAAACCTATTTATCTTTATTATATATAGTAAAGAATACTAAAAGTATAACTTTATTTAAAGTAAAAAAAGCTATTATATAAGAATCTATTATACTATAAGTAGTAAGATACTTAAATATAGTATAGCTAGGTTTCTAAATCTTTAATAAATAATAAAGACTTTAAGTTAGTAGTTCCTAAAGAGTAACCTATTCTTAACTAGGTAGTTAAATTACTTTATAAACTAGGTTTAGTAATAATAAAGGAACTAATAATACTAGATCTTAATCTAGTAAATTACTAATCTATAAAGGATTATCTTAGGTATCTATAATAATAAAGTCCTCCTTTAAGATTTCCTTTAGCCTTACCTTAATTTATATCTCTACTTTAGTATTATAACTATTATTTATTTATTTAATTAGTTTAGTAGGGGGAGGGGTTTAATAGGTATTAAAATATTTAGTAAGAATAGCTAATATTAGTAGGTTAATAAATTTAAGCGGGATATATTAAAAATCTAGCTTTAAAAACTACTTACCTATATTTAGATTATCTAAATACTTAGGTAAAGAAATAGCTAGTATTTTATTAAAAATAATATCTTAAAAAATAATAATCTTCTTAGTAAAGGTTAGACTTCCGCAAAGCCCAACTTTGGGCCCAAGGTCCGGGCTCGAAACCCGACCTGCAACGAGCTAGGGGTCGAACTTTTTAAGCTCGACCTAGACCCCGGCTCGAAGGGGGGGGCTTGTCGGGCCCCCCCCCTAGGCTCGAAATTGTATAAAACCATGGTCTTAGCGTTTATAAAGTGGCTGAATCACCTAAATAAATGACCGTCTTTTACCTATATTTTGGTTTATATATACAATTCTCCTCTATT
>NW_015971290.1:0-1593 GCF_000769745.1 Penicillium expansum
TAATAAAGATAATATAAGGGGATATAATATATAGCTATCTTAAATAAATTCTTAATATTTAGTCTTCTTAATACAAATTTAGTATAGTTAACCCCTTTCCTATACTTATTTATAGATAATATACCTATATAAGTAGCTACTAGATAATTAAGAACCTTCTAATATTACTTATATATTATACCTAGCTTCCTATCTTTAGTATTCGCTACTTAGTCGAAATTATTCTAGTATTCTACTTAATAATATACGTCTTAGTTTATACGCTTAGACTTCCTAAATTCTATCTAAAGCTACTATTTAATAAATTCCTTACTTATTATATTATAATATAAGGCAAAGGAATTAATATAATTAGGATTTAGTATTATAAGATAAGGAGGTAAAGGTATATATTACAAAGAGCTAAAAGGGGCGAACTAATAACTATCGCGTACCGATATTAAGGTTTATTAACTTCTTAATATATAAGGGGTTATAAATAGTATATTATTAGGGAAAAGGTATTAAAGAGTATCTAACGAAGCCCCCTTATAGTTTAAGAAAGTATAAGTATTAGAAAATTATAATATATTTAATATAGGTAAATATAAATATAGTAAGGAGTAGATAACTTATAATAAATTATTTTCTATAATTAAAGTATAAAGGACTAAAATTTACTATTTTTACTAAGTAGATCTATTAAACTATTTAATAAACTATTACTATTAGTTAGTTTATAAGGGTTACCTATAATAAACCTTATAGACCCTTAACAAACCTCGTAGACCCTCGATAAACCTTATTTAGACCCTTAATAAACCTCATTCAGACCCTTAATAAACCTTATCCGGACCCTCTGACCCTCGTCTAGATCTTTAATAAACCTTATATTTCTAACCTTAATTAGAAAATAGATAGTATAGTCTAGTTATTATATAAAGCCTTCTAAACCCTATATTTCTAACCTTAGTTAGAAAATAGATAGTGTATCTAGTTATTATATAAAGCCTTCTAAAACCTATATTTCTAACCTTAGTTAGAAAATAGATAGTATATCTAGTTATTATATAAAGCCTTCTAAACCCTATATTTCTAACCTTAGTTAGAAAATAGATAGTATATCTAGTTATTATATAAAGCCTTCTAAACCCTATATTTCTAACCTTGGTTAGAAAGTAGATAGTATATTTAGTTATTATACAAAGCCTTCTAAACCCTATGTTTCTAACCGAGGTTAGAAAATAGATAGTATATCTAGTTATTATATAAAGCCTTCTAAACTAGTTTAGATATAATTCTCTTATATCTAAAGGGTAGAAATAAAATATATTTCTTTTAAGTAATATTATATATATAGATATATATCTTTAATATATATTTCTACTATAATACAGACTGATCACTTCTACCTTATTAAGTACCGCTTCCCTACAGTCGTATAGTATAAAAAAAGCATAGAACTAAGAGAACTATACTTAAAATATAAGATGATTAAATAACTTTACAATATTTAATAACTTAAATAGTCATAAATTGGTAATCATAATCTAGTAGACAAAACAGATGTAAATAACTATATTTTATTAAGAGATATAAGCAGTTTTATCCACC